>NC_067147.1:31242462-31464962 GCF_903995435.1 Acomys russatus | reverse complement strand
AGGCTGAGAGGCTGATCCCCTACAGTTGCTACTCATTAGCCAAGAGGCAGCCGTTTACTCTCCCAGGCCCAGCTTCCTCATCTGTAATGTGGAACTACAACAATAGGGCCTGGAGGGCCCAGTCAGTTTCTCCCTCACTTCCTGAGGAAGCTGCAAGGCATCCAGTGAGCTGCTCAAGTTTGTTCTGGCGTGTTGGGGTGCCATGCTACCTTCTGGGTGGGTCCGGCCCTGCACTAAAGCTGCCTCTGAAAAGGGACCTTCCACCTCCATGCCCCATGTGTCTGAAGGGTGGAGAAGCTTGTAATCCTCAGGCCTGGGCTCCTGCTCAATGGAGGTGCTAATGCTGCCTTCCCCTCAAGATTGCTGTCTCATCTTCCTCTACTTGTCCCCCTTCCCTTTGCCTTTCTTCTCCCCTTCCCTCTTTCCCTCTCTTTCATGTCTTTCCCTTTCTTTCCTTTCTTCTCTCCCTGCTTCTCTTCCTTCTTCTCCTTTATTTTTTTAAAAATGTTTTTAATTTTAATTTTTTTCTTCTTTTTTTCTCTCCCCATTCATCTCCCTTTCCCTCCCTTCCTTCTTCCCTCCCTCCCTTCCTTTTTCTGACTTCCTCTTCCCTTCTTCCTTTCTTGTGTCTTGCCCATCCAGAAAGTTTCCGAAAGACTGTCTCTTTAAGAAAGGCAGCTGTATACTAAGCACTCTGAGATCCTGACAGTGAGCCCTGCCTCTCCTGCTGGGTACTGCTGGGCTGCAACAGGGACCCTCCTGAGCTCAATTTGAGTCCAGAACCTCTGGAGGAACAGGTCACTTGCAATGATGTGCACACCTCCAGGGATCCATGCCCACAGCACTCCCTGTTTGAAGCCCCTTGGTAGCCGGCCGCTGTTGAGGGCTGAGATCGGAAGCTTGAAAAAGAAAGTTGGAAAATAGCTGGGCGCTTTTGGTGAGTGTGAAAGAAAATTGCTGCCTCCTGTCCCTCATCTGTGGATTTCAGAGTGCAGATCTTGGGCTTAAGTTGTAGTGAGTTTTGACAGTGGGATGGGATCGACAGCTGTGTGAGGGAGAAAAGGTGGGGCTGGGGTTTCCTTGCATGTGGGGATAACCTTGACCCTTCTCGCAGTTGTCATACTTGAAGCAGGAAGCAGAAGGTTGCCGTCAGGATAATGCTAGAACCATCTGAGGACTGGCATCAGGAGGAACAGATGGCAATCTTCCTCCTTCAAAACAAAGTATGACCAGTGTGGGTTTCAGGGTTCTTTGTGAAAATGCCCTAAAGCAATGTCTAATGTAGTGCCCTGGGTGATGTGTATAACCTTGTGAGTCTATCTCAGCAGGAAACTCAGGCCAAGTCTTCTTCCCAGACAAGGGGAGAGAGCGGGCTTGCTCCCAAAGTCCGCGTTGTTCCCTTGCATTGAGAAAGGCTGCCCCTGAACCCCAGCAGGCAGTGCCATAGTGGGAGGCGGCAGGTCTGCCAAGTGCAGGGAAGAATAGGGAGCCTGTTACTGCTGAGGCCTGGGAACATGGCCTCAGGGGGAGGCCCAGGTCACCAGAGCTGGCATGGGAACACATGGGTGAAAGGTCCAGGTCCATGCGGGGAGAAGAGCAAATGGTTCTCCAACCCCGTTTCCTAGGACATGAGCACGTGTGCGGCTGACCTCAGCCGCCTAGGTACACTTGTTGCATGCATGTGTGCAGCAGCCTGAGTCCTGGGGCCTGCAGTGGACACGAATGAACACAGCAACAACTCTGGGTCTTCCAAGACCAGGGCTTTGGCTTCAGGGAAGCCTTTTGCTGAATTCTAAGCTCTTCTTCGGGCGAAAGTCTGAACAGGGGATTTTCTGAAACAGAAGATGCCAGGAAGCAACCTAGAGGCTGTGGAGATCTGGATTTCTATGCCTGGTGTGGTGTGTGTGGTGGTGGTGGGGTGCGGGGGGCGGGGATTAGGCCATTCTCACAGAGTCACAATGGTCAGCACCATTTACTGTGTGCTTTGAAGGCATCAGTGAGTGTGCCAAGGTCTTATCTGCTCACTGAAATCTATAGGGGTGTGCGTGTGTGTGTGTTTGTTGTGGCCTCCAGCTCTCTGTCTTAGGATGGGTGGAGGCCAGAGGCTCAGAAGGATACAAGCAGGTCTGGAGAGATGACCGTGAATTTGGAGCAAGGTGTCATATTTTGAATACGGCACCTCTGACCTCCATGACTCTTTGCACCTTCCTGGGTGGGCCATTGTAGAAGGGCCAGTGTGTGCTGAGGTTATCGAGGAGCTGCAGGCCTCCTGAGACACAATGGCATCTCAGAGAGCAGTGTCCTTTCAGCTTTCCCAAATTCGAGCCTCTTTCAGGGTATATCTGTTGGGTGACATGGCCAAGGTGCCAACCTCACCATAGGGAACCACAGCTGTATCTAACATCCAACCATCCAGAGAGCATCTAGGGCTGGCCTGGTTCCTGGACCTATAGCTGGGGATGGGCACACAGAACTCTCCTTGGATGGGAGACTTTGCCAGTCCAGGAGGCAGGGAGCTCAGACTTTGCTGCTTCTCCTCCTTATCCATTTCTTAGCTTTGGTGTTGAGGTGGCTTGTGGCCATTCCTCCTTCTCCATGAGTTCCACTGTGTCTGCGTGCTCTGGGTTCCATGCTCAGCTGATCTGCATTCTCTTGCCCTTCCCCCACTGGGGATCTGCCAACATCTCCTGCAAAGATCCTGAGAATAAAGGCTGTGGCTTTGAGGGCCACAATGTGCTTCATGTCTCTCCCCTTATTTCTGCTCTTGTCCCTAAAGCAGCTACAGACAATCTGTAAGTAGACCCATGTGGGTAAGTTCTAGTGAAACTGGGGTTGTAGAAGCAGCCAGGGCCACATTTGGCTTCTGGGTCATAGGCTAACCTCTGACTGAATGGAATTAACCCCAAGAAGCCCATGGCTAGTTCCCCCATGGCATATCTCCTTGAGCCTGCACGAGCTGGGATCTCCAGACACAGGGTACCATTTGTCATCTTCTCTCTCTCCCCTCCCCTTCCCTTTCCTCTCTCCTCCCCTTCCACTCCCTTCTCTTCTATTTTCTCCTCTATCCAGGATCTTATATAGCTTAGGCTAGCCTAAAACTTTCTATGTAGCCAAGGATGACCCTGAACAGATCCTCTTCCTTCTATTCCCAAGTAGTGGGATAGCAGGTCGCTGCCACCACACCCAGTCTTTGCCAGTGCTGGAGATCAAATAGCAGGCTGTGCTCCTGCGAGACAAGCAGTCCATCAACTAAACCACATCCTCACCCACCCCATCCACGCCCCTTACCGTCTTGAAGGTTCTCATCTTTTTCTTGACTTCTCTAGCCTTTGCCTATGCACCCTCCTTCACCTGGTACACTGTGCCTTCACCTCTGTCTTACCTGGTACCCACTTCTGCTTTTGACCTCTCCTAGCCAGATGTTTCTTCTTCCTGTACTGCTGTGACCTTCCTCTTCAATCGTCACCCATACATGACATCCTCCCCTTTCCTGACACTGTTAATTCTGTGCTGACTTGCCAGCCCTATTAGGCTACATCTTAATGAGTTATTTCTAACTTTATTTCAAGGGAATGTGTGTTATCTGCAGCCTCCTCGAGACTCCCAGCTCCACACCCACCATGAAAGGGTTAGAGTAAAACTTAGTGACCTCTCTCTCCTCCTCAATAGCCCTTGCTCATGGAAGGGGGCTTTTGTGGGGCCCAGCTGTGCCCAGGGTCTCATCACCTGTTTGACACTGTGGGTAAATCCATCTCTGGTTTTGTAACCTGAGCTGGCGCCAGCTCCTACACCCTGAGATCAAATGTCCCTGTTTGTTTTGACATCCCCAGTGGGGGCCTAGATGAGCTCCATTTCAAAGTAACAATGTTTTTTCCCCCTAGCAGCTACTGGAGTCCAGGCCCCTGCCAGCTCCTGAACCCCTGTGTTAGTGTTTTCAGTTAATTAAGAAAACAAGCCCTGGTTTCTGACTGAGACAATGCTGCAGATGGAGATGGAGGAGGCCCTGGTCATGTCCACTTGCAGGAGAGGGTGGGCAACACCTGCAGGAGAGGGTGGGCAACACCTGCAGGAGGGTGGGCAACACCTGCAGGAGAGGGTGGGCAACACCTGCAGGAGAGGGTAGGCAACACCTGCAGGAGGGTAGGCAAGCTGAAAGATGACATGCATGAGGTCCAGGGGACCTGGATACCCTCTCAGCAGGGCAAGGTTCCAAGAGCTCATCGAGTTTGGAGAAAGCTCTAGGCTGAGGCCAGAGCTCAGCTTCTGTCTTTCCTGCCATGCCCAGGATGCATCTGGACGTGGTGTGGTGGCAAGAGGCCCCTTGGGGGACAATGATGAGAGACAAAACGGTCTTAGGAGTATAGGTCTATCCCCAAGCCAGGTTGTCCTCTCCACCAAGCACTAGAGGGCAGTAGGGAGAGTAAACTTGGGGTGGCTTTGGAGTCCCAGGTAACTGACCTATCCTTGTGGAAAGGGATCATTGCTCAGGGATACAACTCTCCCATCAGAGCCTTAGGTCACGTTTAGAAAGAGTTCACCGTACTGTGGTAGACGTAACCAAGCTCTGTCTTGAGGGCACTTTTTCAGCTGAACTGGGCACTCACAGCAAACCTCCCCTACCATCTGCTCACTGCTCACCGGTGCTGGGGAGGGCACGTGGACTCCGAGCTCCAAAAAGGAAATCTGTGACAAAACTCAGAAGCCATGATTGGTTTCCAGGGTGCTGGAGATTGTCTTCTGAAGACAGGGGAGTCATAATTGGGCCTTTGCTGGGCTCATACTACATAAGGAGAACTTTTCTTCTAGTAAGTCTTGGCTAAAAGTTGGAGAGATTTAAGAATTTGTTTGGCAAATAGTCTCATTCTGTAGCCCAAGCTAGCCCGGAACTCTCTATGTAACCAAGGCACCCTTTCTTGATCTGCCTGCACCTCTCAGGAGCTGAAATTACAGGCAGAGGTCTCTATGTAAAGTTTATGGGATACAAGGGCACAAACCCAGGACAGGTGCATGCTTAACCGGATGCTACCCACTGAGCTACATCCCGAGTCTTCAGCCAGGAACTCACTATGTAACCCAGGCTGGCCTGGAACTCACTATGTAACCTGGGCTGGCCTGGAATTCGTGATCAGCCTCCTGCATCAGCTCCCAAGTGCTGCATGGCAGGCATGGGCTGCCATGCCTGGCTTTAATGTTTCTGTTGGAATCGCACATTTGTGACTGCTTCCATTGCATGCACAATCTTTAGCAGAGGCTAAAAGGAAGCCAAGACCCACCCAGAACGTGTCCACTTCTGCTGTTGCTTGGGAGAGGAGGTCAGTGCTGTGATACAGAGGGTGCACTTGTATGGACATCTCTGTCAAGAGTTTGCTGAAGGTCCGAGGACAAGTGACCTGCATCTGAGCTTCAGCTTCCTTGCTTGTACTGTGACTTGGCGACAATAGGCACCTTCTTTCTTAGCACCTGGGGGCTCTCAGCAGTAAGGGCGGGAGGGTCCTGTCAGAGGAAGGAAGAGCTGAATGCTCACCTAAGGTGAGAACAGGATTCCCAGAGGGAGGCATGGCCATCAGGAGTGAAGGGGGTAACCTTTTCCCGAGTCAACTGTCTGTGACGAGGTTTCTAGAGTGACAGTGGTTGCTACAGAGAACAGTGGCACTCACACCTCTGCTTTCTCTGGATGGGGTCTGTCTTAATCAAAACACCATGACCAAAGCAATATATATGTTTAAAAAAATTTAAGTTGGAGTCCATGATCATCCTGGGTAGGAGCATGGCAACAGGAGAGCAAGCATGGAGCTGGGGGAAGTAACTGAGTGCTCATATCAGATCTACAAGCACATGTCTCTCTCTCTCTCTCTCTCTCTCTCTCTCTCTCACACACACACACACACACACACACAGAGCGCACTCTAAGCCCACCCCCCAATGATACACCACTTCCAACAAGACCACACCTCCTAATCCTTCCTAAACAGTTCTACCAACTGGGGACCAAGTACTCAAACCTAGGAGCCCATGTGGTCCATTCTCATTCTTTCCACAGAGGCTATGGAAGTGCTCCTGGGCTCCAGAGCCAGTGGTAGCATCCTTGAGGTGCCCATGCCTGGGCTTCTGTTGAGCACGTTTCTCTCCATGAGAAGTTGAACTCTTCTCCCCTTAACATGTCTTATCTGAACATCAGCCCGTTTCCTGGGAAATCTAGAAAGTCCCAGACCTAGTTTCAGCATCTCAGAAGTGGGTCCGCATGCTGATTATTCACCCGCTGCATATGCTGCTCAGGTACTGCGTGACTCACCTCATGCATTATTGACTCTTGCACTTCCAGCTACCTGCAGACTCATGCCAGAGGAATTCCCAAGCCTGCTTCAGACTCCACTCAGTGTCCCCATGTTTATAAATGTCCGCCCCCTGCAGCTCTTGTTTCTTCCCCTAGTTTCTTTCAGGTAGCTGAGGTGATCCTTTACCTCCTCCCCAGAGAAGCTGGCCCCCTGATAGGACAGTTAGGACAGAACTTGAAAATCGACGTCCTCCTGACTCTCCTCAACCTACTCCTTTCCTAAATGCAAGGACCTGGCAGGTGTAACATGGCATCCTTCTCCCATCTTAGCCTGTTTACGCCACAGAGTACCCCAGCCTGCATTATCTGTGAACAACTGGATGAATTTCTCACAATTCTTCAGTCTGTGAAGTTCAAAGTCAAGTCTTTAATTGGGTAATTCCCAGTGAGAGAGCTTCTCTCTACTTCCAAAATGGTACCTTACTGCCACACCCTTCCGATGGGTGAGTGCCGTGTCCTCACACAGTAGAAGGGACAGTGCCTAAGTGGTCTTCTTCTTCCGTCTTTTCAAAATACTAATTTATTCATGAGGGTCAACCCACTTTTCCTAAAGTCACTACATCTTAAATGTATCAAGATGAAGTTTAGTATGTGAGCATTTGTGTGTGTGTTCATGTGTATATGTGTTGTATGCATGTGTGGGGGTGCACTTGTATGTGTGCAAGCATGTAGAGGCCAAAGGATGATGTCAGGAATCATCTTCTATCCATCTTCCACTTTGTTTACGGAGGCAGGGTTTCCTAGTCAAACCCAGAGCTCACCAGTATGGCTAGTCTTGCTAGCCAGTTTGTCCCGGTGGTTCCCTGACTCTGCCCTCTGAGGCTAGAATGACAAGAGGGTCACCACCCCCACCCAGAACTTACATGGAAGCTGGGGATCCAAACTCTGGCTCTCTCACACTTCTCTGCCAAGTGCTTTAACCACTGAGCTCTCTCCCCAGGATGACATGTGACTTTTAAAGTGTGGGCTCTGGGTAAACACACTCAGGTCCCTCAATGAATGAGTTTTGGAGGGGGGTGCAGGCATGCAAAAGAAGACACACTCCCCAGCCACAGTATCTGGCATGTGGTAAACTCTCAGTAAATAGTGACTGAATGAATGCATATGAGTAAGTACCACAAATGGCATGGAGGCCTTATAATTTTTCACTGAGAAGTTGCAAGCATCTGGTGTTTGGATCATTTACTCTGAGACCACCTTCATTGGTTGGTGTCTGAACAGGCCAGTCTAATCAGTGGTTCTCATTCTCATACTATGATCCATGCAGGGGCCCAGAGGCAGCAAGGTGGGGTAGAGGGGTGGGGCTGGGACACCTCTCACATGCCCCAGACTGGCTGTGGGTAACACGCACCATGCTATTTTTGCCTATATGTGAACCACACATTTGTTACTGCCTGCCTGTTTCCTGGCCATTGTCTGGAGTAGTGTGTGATCCTGCAGCTGTGCACAAGGTGGTGAAGTGTAACAGTCTCCCTCCCTCCCGCCCCCCCCCTCTCTCTCTCTCTCTGTGTGTGTGTGTGTGTGTGTGTGTGTGTGTGTGTAGGGGCATGGGAGCCAGTAGTACTTTGGAAAATGCACAGGACCCCAATTTGTGCCACAATGGATGCCTCTGCTAGAGGCTGAGAGATGCCTTATTTGATACTTGATGAGGAGCTACCACCTTTGAAGTTTTTAAGACTTAATAGGGGGAGATGGAGATAGGGATTTTGGAGACTGCCAATGGGGTACGAGAAGCTCAAGTGTTGTTCGGGTAAGGAGAGACTTTGCTTACTCCTTGGCACTGGGTGCACTTCCAAGTGTGTCTATTCCACTCTGGTTCTTGAGGATGAAGAGAAAGAATCATATTCCTGCTCTTGGCGGGGGCTGTTTATAGTGAGAGTCCCTCGAGAGTGGGAGTTGGCACCCACCCCAGATTCTGTCGGAGACAGCCTGCTTTTTGAGAGCCATGTCATCATTCAGTATCTCTCACTGGATTGTCCTCCAGGTCACTGCTCTCCAGAATTCTGCCACTGTTGCCCTTCTCAAGTATGTGATACTTCCGCCTTCCCTGGTTGAGTTATATGCCATTTACCCATTTCATTCCATGTAGCATTCAGAAACATCACTGCCCCTCCTGACTGCTTCCCAGGAGAGTGCATGTGGTGTATTTCCACTGCTGTACCCTTACCATGTATAATGCATGGCACAGAGATGGGGCATCTGAGATGGTTGTGGGATGCAGGATGCCAGGGGACCAATGCTGGATTTATCTATTTCATTGTAGTGATGCCTGTTGGTTGCATCTCTTCCTGGATCATTCTGGATGCTGGGGGAAGTAGACTAGAATTTTCTAAGAAGCTAGAGACCTGAAACACCCCTAGTGGTAGTGGTAACCTTTGTGACTTAGTCACTAGAAGCGCCTTTTCCCTTGGACTCTCAGCTTTCCCAGGCCAGCAGGGGCAGGATGCTTCAAGGATGATGGAAGGTGGTTTCTGAACCAGACCCTCCTCCATGTGCTGAGCCTGTAATCTTCCTTTCTCTGACTAGAGACAAAGTGATATTGGAGGCAACCAGACCTGCCTCTGTAGCCCTCTGGCTCAGGCAGCCCAGCTGAGCTGGAGGGAGAACAGGCCACCTGGGAATAGCTGGGAAGCATGTCCAGACCTTGGGTCTACATCCTCCAGGGCCAGGATGTGGCGTGGGACCCAGGCAGGCAGAAGTTCCCACTGCTTAGCTTGCTCAGCTTGAGAGCTCCTAAATGCTCCAGGCCCAGGCAGCAGGAGGTGGGGGGAGAATCTAGATGCCTGGGTCAAAACCACATCAGGACCAAAACAGCTCTGCGGCCACACACCTCTGACATTTTTCTTCCACCCAGACAGCTGCCAGGGCTCCAGCATACCAGCCTTGTCTTCCTTCATGTGGGGTGAGAAGAGTCATGGATTAACCCTTTCAGGCCCTCTCCAATTAGGCATCATCTGCTCACCACATACATTGTGGTTTGCTTGAGCAGCCACATTCACACTTAACATATTTTGTTGTTGCCTCATTTATGTAGGGGTAGAGACATTAAAGGGTTAACTGGGGCATGTGTATCACTTGTCTAAGCTTTGACAGTTGCTAAGTTAAGTTTCTTGAGGGCCTGTTATGTACTAGGCAGTGATTCTATTCACTCTGGACAACAATGAAAGATGAGGAATGGATGGAACTAGAAATTATATTGATCATACTGAGTGAGCTAACCCAGAAACAGAAAGAATCACATGGTATATACTCACTTATAATTGAACACTAGCCCAAAAGGCATGTCCCATGAAAGTCTTCACTAACCAGGAGATTGGGATAGATCTGAGGACATCCTACTGGGACTGTAGGTGAAAGAAATATAGGAGAATGGGGAAATAGAAGGATCCAGAGGGCCTTAGAAATCTACAAGAAGAACATCGTGATGGGTGGGTTGGGGCCCAGAAGGGTCTGCTCAAACTATTGCACTAACCAAGGACAATACAGGTAGTAAACATCGAACCCCTACTCTGATCTACCCAATGGACAGGACATTCTCCACAGTTATGTGAGGAGTGGGCACTGACCCTGACATGTACTCTGGTGCCCCATATTTGACCACCTCCCCTTGGTGAGGAGGCCTGGTGGCACTCAAAGAAAGAATAAGCAGGTTACCAAGATGAGACTTGATAGTCTATGACCATATAGTGGGGGAGAAGATCCCCATCAGTCAAAGACCTAAGGGAGGGGAATAGGGTGAAAGCAAGAGGGGGACGGGAAGGAATGGGAGGATACAAGTGATTAGGATAACAATTGAGATGTAATCTGAATAAATTAATAAAAAAAGAAAGATGAGAAAAGTGTCTCACAAAGGACACATGCACAGTGATACATGTCTGGGCATTCATTGACATCCATGAGTAGGCTGGATCAGGTTGGACCCTGGGCTTTTGAGAGTGGATCTGCTGTTGAAGAGAGATGATAATGCATAGACTGTATGGATAAATGAGAGGTAAGCAGGGCTAAGGAGGGGGACTCTGAGGAGCCTTGCAGATGGGGTGTGATGTTAACCACTTTGTGATGGGTAATCATGGCTGTCATTGTGACTGGATGCCTTGAGAGGCACCTGGTAGACTGGTGGGTGGGGCATATCTCTAGGTGTGCCTTTGAGGGCCTTTCCAGAGTGATTTAGCTAAGGTATCTAGAATCACCATGAGTGAGGGCAGTGCCATCTTAGAGATTGGCATCCCAGGTGGGGTAAAAGGTAAGAAAGGAGAAAGCCAAAGGCCGGGGCATCCTTTCCGTTCCCTGGCTGGCATACAGAGAGCCGTTATGTTCTGCCATGCTTTCTCCACATGGTGCATGGAACCCTCTGAGGCCAGAGCCAAAACAACCCCTTACTTAAGCCACCTCTCCTGAATATTTGTCAATATGATGAACATCTCTCATGCACACACATGCATGCATACATACATGTGTGCATACATACAGACATGCATCACATATATTCATGCACACATACACACCTGCAAGCATGCATGCACTTGATGTTCACCAGGTGCCAGGTACTTTCCTAGTTGCTACGTGTAACTCAGTCATCCTTCAACAATTATCTGTTGAGGCCGATTATATGATTGTTCTATTTTCAAGTTGGGGAAACTTAGGGTATTTGTCACTTTTCTTGTTACTGTGATAAAATAGTCAACATAAGCAACTCAAGGAAAGAAAGGTGTGTCTTGTCTTGGCTCCAAGTGTCAAAGGGACTTCAGACCATCATAGAGGGAAGGCCAGTGAAAACTAGAATGTCACGGAGCTCTTTGTTCCCTTGGTGGTGAACAGGATGCAGGAAAAGACTGTCACTAGAAGCAAGTGGGTATCATTTTTAAAAACCTGTCCCTAGTTGCCAACTTCCACCAGCACGATCCACCTGGAAAAGGCCCTATAACTTTTCAAATGGCATCACAAGCTTGTAGTCAAGTGTTCAAAAGGTGTGCCTGTAGGGGTCACTCTCAGACTCATATCATAACACTGAAGCATGGGGAGGTAAACTGGCTTGCCAAACATGTCACAGATAAGAAGTAGCATTAGGACTAGAATGTAAGTGGTACACATACATACATGTGAGTTAAAAAAAATCACATATACAAAATAAAGTAAATATATTTAAATTGTTTAAAATAAATAAGTAAAAGCAGAAAAAAAATTAAAATAGCCAAAGGGAGATAACTTCTTGCTTATATTTTTAGCTTTTGTTATACCGTTAGCATCATTTATTGATGTTAAAACATTAAACCTAAATAACAAAGGGGGGAATCTAGCTCCAAACAGGCATGCCATATGCATTTGGGTGGGCCTGGATCCATTTTTTAAACAAATGTCTCAGTAGAAGGGACGTTTCGAGATGGAGGCTGATGAAAGGGAAGGGATCCAAGTCAGTGAGAGGTGACTAAGATGACCAGAAGAGGAGGAGCCAAGCCAGTGTCTTCAGACTGCCTGCTTCTCCTCTTTAATATACAGAGTTGACATTGCCTCTCTCAGAAAGCCTTTGCGGTGTCTGCTTCATGTATATCCGTCATCTGGGCCATTCTAACCAGGTAGCCATGGTATTGGATGTCCCTCTGCACCATTACAGGGCTATCTTACACCTGTCACCATGAACTTCCCATCCTGTGTTATCACGAGTCTTGTGCATGTATGTTCTTCCACTAGGTCCTCAGGAAAGTGTCTTCTTTGTCCTTTGTCTTAAGAGCCTGACATATACATGCAGGCTACTACTAAATGTTGCCTGAAACTGCATACCAGATACAGGGTCCAGACAATGACAGAAGACAGCATCCCTTGGCACATAACCCATCTCCAAGGTCTGCAGCAGAAAACAGTGCAGCGGCATGAGGCTCTTTGCATGTGCCTGGTAGTGTGATTTCTTTCAGAGGTTTGTGCATGCAGGAGCGAGGGCAGGGAGACTATGGCTGCATCTCACCATGGCTGGGAAGTTTAGATGGCTGCCATGGGTGGCTTCATCAGTAAAGTGCTACTCTGAGTTCAGTCCCCAGAACCCATGTGAAAACAAAACAAATGCTTGCCATGAGGCCATGTGTTTGTACTTACAACCCTAGGGATGTGGAGAGAGGTGAATCCTTGTGGTTTCTGGCCAGCTAGATTAGTTTGTTTGGTGAGCTCCAGGCCAGTGAGAGACTCTTCCTTAAAAAAAAAAAATAGAGGATAGAGTCACCTGGGAAATGACCACAGCTGACCTCAGGCTTAAACACATGCACACATACAAGCACATCTTCACAGATGTATACACAAGGTATACACACATATGGACATGTGTGTGCATGCATACACAGAAGACTTATTGAGCAAGAAAATGAGCCCCTTTCTACTAGGAGTGTGTGAGTACCCATAACCTGGTTTTGCTCCTGGAGGACAAGGACCCTTTCTATCATTATTATCAGAATCCTTACTGGACATCTCTGGTCTGGGTAACTGTGGATGGATGAAGGCTTAGATGGGAAAAGGTAGGGATACTCGTTGACCCACATGCTGAAGGAGGGAAGGGTAGAAGTTGGTGAAGGTGGCAGAGAAGCTATTGTGGTTGGGTGGTGGGAGGGAGGCTGCTGGTACCTCTCCTGATTTGGGAAGTTCACACCGGGTGTCCATAGCAACACTGAGTCAGGATGACCATCTGTTAAGGGAAGAGGATCATTGGGAGCAGTGGTGGGAAATCCTCTGAAGACAGAAGTCTAGAGGAAGGGTTCCCTTCATTTTATTTCACTTCTTTCCCTCCAGCACTTAGAATGGGAGACATTTCTCAGATTCCTCAGAGTCCCCAGGGCAGGGCTTGGGGAGGGGGGGGAGTTAAACAAATGAGTCTGGACACAGGCATGTGGAGTATGGCCCAGGGAGCAGTGGAGGAGGGGAGGTAAATTGCAGGGTGAGAGAAAAAGGAAGCTCTATTTTGAGTGACTGAATCTCAGCTCCTCTGCCAGAGAGATGGCTCAGACCCCTGTCATCCTTTCACAGGAGTTCTGTCCCTCCTCTGTATCCCTTCCTCTAGGGTCAGTGCCCATTCTGGGTCACATGATCCCATAGCCTTAGGACTTGGTACTTTCTTACTTGCCATTCTGTGTCTTTTGCTTGCATTCAAAACCTTCTCTAGTCTTCTCTCTTTAAAAAAAAAATAACCAGTGTATGTGTGTCCATACACATTCATGTGTGTGCAGGTGCATGTGCACGAAGCCACATGCATGTGAAAGCCAGAGGACAGCTCTGGCTGTTGTATTTTGTGCATTATACACTATTATTTTTGAGGCAGGATCTCTCACAGGACTGGAACTCACCAAGTATGCTAGGGTGGCTGGTCTGCCACTCCCAGGGATATACTTGTCCCCACTTTCCCAGCACTGGGATCCCAAGTGTGTGTCACGATGCCTGGCATTTTATGTGGGTTCTGGGAAACCAAACTTAGGTCTTAATGCCTATAAGGCAAACATTCTCCAACTCAGCCATCTCCCTAGCTTGCCTCCAGCCTTCTCAAAGAAGCCATCTTCAAACAACAATGATGCAAAGACCCACAGTGTATCCATGGTCCTACTATGGGCCAGGCATCAGCCTGCATGCCCCCGGCACCTTCACTCATGTCACAAAAACCTGTTAGGTCATTGTAGTGATGATCTCGAGCTGGCACCTGATGGGGCACAGCTCCAGACAGAAGGAAGAAAACAACCAAGAAAATGAGAAGCAGTTTAAGTTATTTGGGGGCCCTATGAAACTTTAGGGTTGGGAGCAAGGCGGCTGTGCTTGAGCCCTCTGGGAGCTTCTGCCATGCAGCAAATCTGGCTCTAGGCTGGCTGGGAATCTTCTCCCACCCACCATGGATCTGAAGGAGGTTTAGTCATTGATTCATCCCTCTTCTCCTCTTTATGAAGTCCAGGTAAAGGGCAAGATGCACAGGTTTCCCGAAACAACTTCCCTGATTGAACACATGAACACTGGCAGCCCTTGGGAGTGGAGGAACCTCCATGGCTTCTTCCCAAAGAGGCTTTTCTGTACTTCTCAGTACTGGTGGCCCCCATGGGCAAATGTGCAAACGTGAGGAATCTGTGTGAAGCCACAGTCCGGATTTCTTTCTTCGAACCAAGTGATGTCTCTAGGATGGGACCAGGCTTACCTGGTGTTGGGGAAGAAAGCCTGGCTGCCTACTCTTTCTCACCTCCTATCTCCTCATCAGAGAAGAAGCATCTGCCCCATGACTCTGGGAGAAGCTGTGAGCTGGCCCCATCAACTCCTTTCTCCCTTTCTCTCAGATCTGCCACTTGCAGGGTGGGTGCATCTGGCCAGGTCCTGGTGATGAAGTAAGGAGCCTACTCCTGTAGGGAGGTCTACCATCAGTGACTGGGCCTGTGACTTGGCCTTGCTCATTAGGAAATTCAGAAATCTAAAGCCATGGATTCACAACTGCTTTCTCAAAGTCATGGCACCCTCCATCTGTCTGCCTCTTGGATCCATTGCCTCGTTGCTCCTCAACTGGAGCAAGGAGAAGAAATTTTCATCCATGGGCCTCAAAAACAAACAAACAAACAAAAAACAACAAAACAACAACAACAAAAAAAACACATGCCGTGTACTTTATGAAGCTATTGTTGAGTTTAATTAGATGGCTTATTGGAACTGGCTACTTAGTCAGTGGTCAGTAAACATTGCTGCTTGAGATTTATGACCAAGCTCTTTCAGACCTGCCCTACACCCTCCCAGGGGAACTGAGCTCCTAGCCTCAAACCTCTCCCACCAGCTCAGGCTGGACAGTTAACTCCTTCATTACCACTGAGCTCATCACTATACCACTGAGCTCATCACTAAACCTGAGGTCCTTCTAGTAGGGATTCGTAAGAGGCTGAAGGTGAGAAGCACATGGATTGCCGAAAGAGTACACATGGTTGTCAATATGGTGCTACCACCAATGACCAGTGGAACCCGGTTGGTTTTCTTTCTGGATTCAAGAGACCACAGTGACAGTGACCTTGCCTATTTCTTACCATTTGGATTGGGGTACCCGAAGCACCTAAGATGGTGGGTACATGGCTTATGGGAGGAACATGGAGAAGTTAAAGATGTCGATTGCTATTTAAGGTAACTAGCTCTGCTTTTCTGAAAGAGTTCCTGGGTGACACTGCTGCTGGTCCTGGGAGCCACTTTGAGATAATCAGATCTAAGCGATAACAAAAGGCTGACGAGCTGTTACTTTAAAGGAAGGTCAGAGGAAGTTGCTCGTTGACTAGGGTATTTCTAGTGCTGGCCAGTGTAGCTCTAGATTAGGCTAGCCTGAACAACTTTTTATGTGCCCCAGCTTGGTAAGGTCGCCAGCTAACCCAACTTACTTGAGTTGCAAAGAGTCTCAATATGTGAGACATTCCAGTTTTAAAATATGAACAATCTTCACCGCACCAAGATGAGCCACTTGCCCTATTGCCCTCTACCCAGGCCCCAGACCCACCTATAGCTTCTTGCTTAGTTTGCTTGGAGTAGGATCCAGGCATTGCTATTGACTATACTGAAAAGAAGAGGTGAATTGTGGGAAAGGATGGTATAAATACTGCCACAGATGAAGGCAGAGGCAAGCCAAAACTAAAAGTCTTGTGTCCAGATCACTCAGGGGAACTTGCAGAAATGCAGGTGCCTGGCCCCTTGACCCCATGCCTGCCAACCTGGAACTCTGAGGGCATCTAGGTGGTTGAGCCACTAGGTGACTTGGGGTACATTGCCCTTTGAGATGGAGCAGAAAAAGGTAACACAAAAGACGAGAGCTTGGGAACCTCGGCTCTCACCCAAGCAGGTAGTTTGTTGTGTGGTTTTGGCCTGAAGCCAAGAAGCGGTATGAGAGGCAAACCGCGAAGCAGAGAAGAAAGGGGTTGCCTCAGCCTGGGCTGGCAGTCAGCAGGCCAATGAGGACCATGCCTTGCAGAAGCTGTTCCATGGGCAGGGCTCATGCAAGCTCAGAAGGTGAGGTAAGCAAAGTCACAGCCAGACAAGCAAGACTTAGCACACCAGGCCCCCCAGATGCTGTGACAATAGAGTCATGTCCCCACTGTCTGAATGGAATGGAAGGGTCTTACATAGGTGACTGCAGAATTGACAAAGAACACTTGTAGGGAGAGCTGACTCAGTGTCCACACTAGGTAATCTACAAAGAGAGAACATGGTGTGTGTATGTGTGTGTGTGTGTGTGTGTGTGTGTGTGTGTGTGTGTGTGTGTGTATTGGAGCTTTGGCCAGCTGGTCAAAATCTGTTTATAATCCCACGTCAGGGGGGATATGTTCTGTGAACCTTGACTGAGTGCCTTGATTTCTTTGTGCACTCCTCCCTCAAACCTAAAACTGGGGTGCTAAGACCTAAATGAAGAATGTCTTGAGTTCCCTATGGAGAAGGACTCTGAGGGAAAGTCAGTTGGTAGAGTGCTTGCCAAGCCTACATGTGGCCCTGGATTCCAACCACAGCATGCCATAAAACTGGGTATAAGTGCACTTGCCAGCAGTCTCAGAACCTGGGAGGCAGAGGCAGGAGGACCACAAGTTCAGGGTCATCCTTGGCCACGTAGCAATTTTGAATACAGCTGGGCTATGAGGCCCCTGTTTGAGAAAAATCAAAGTTTCTTTTTATTTACTTAAGAAATAATGTGTCACCTATGCCTGGTGTAGAGAGGTACTGACAGTGGGGAACAGTTAAAAGCGCCTCTGTGGTTTTGAACCTCTGGCCTGCCAGGCCATTCCCAGAGAGAAGCGAGGGTGGTCTAAAGGACGAGGAGAGACAGAGTCAGCTTGGGAAGATGTTTGCAGGAGTTCCCAGGCTGTGTCTTGCCTAGAAATCTATGAAGGTAGAGGTCAGAGAAAGTAGGTTCTCGAGGGATCACTGGATTTGTCTGAGATACAAAGCTGAAAGGGATCTTTTAGAGGCACGGGGAGAAAAGCAGACATCCAGGCTCTGAGCCTTGGCTGTGCCCCCAGCATGCCCACTAATTGCCAGGCCCTGCACTGGCCACTGGATAGTTCCTGCTAAACTGTGGGGATGACGAATGTCCTGGCTTGGTGAGAGTGGCTGTAATTCAGGAAGCAGTAGATCAGCCCGAAATTTCATGACACCAGTATGCCAGGATGAGTGAGGGCAGCAGGTACCAATGGGAAGTGAGACTTACCAGGTGAGAGTCAACAGAATGGAAGAACTGCACTGGGGGGCCGGGGACCTCCCTGTGGAGATGGGCTCTGTGGGAAGGTTGGCTGGGGGAGGACTCTCTATGTGGAGGGAGGTCGTCCTTGGGGGTAGGGAAGGGATATCTATCACAGAAATGGACTTTGGGCAAGGGTGGGCACAGGGGAGGCACTGGGTCTGGGAAACAGAAGCAGCTGCAGAGAATAGGGAGCACTGTGGGCAGGTGGGTCACCATGGAAATGGGAGAGACTAGAGAAAAGGGTCGTAGTCGGGGTGATAGAGTGACAGAAAGCAGGGAGGTGGTACATCGTTGCCAGGTTTCTAAGATGGCTAAGTCAACATTCCAATCACCCACAACTGAGAGGGCCCTTTCTGTGTAGAGCTTGCAGGAGTGTCAGAGATGAAAAGGGAAGTGGGTGGAAATGAGGTATTGGTGCAGGGTTTGAAGACATTGGGCAGGGGCTGGGTTCTAAAGAAAAGCTCGGCCTCTGTAGCCTGTTCCTTCAAACACTTAGAGAAAACTGTCTCTTACAACATTTGTATGCAAGATGGTGTAGGATGACAGGCGATGAAGGGATGTGAAAAAGATCAGTGGGATGCGCCTCTCATTCCTACACTTGGGAGGCTGAGGCAGGAGGATCATCACCAGTTCTAAGACCAGTCTAGGGATCTACATAGTGTGCTCTAGAACAGTCTGGGCTACGTAGTGAGACCTTGTCTCAAAAACTCAAAAAATAAAAGGGTTAGACAGATGGCCCAGTGGTTAAGGGCACTGGCTACTCTTGCAGAGGACTTAGAGGTTCAATTCTTAGCACCAATACAGGCCTCCCTCCAAGGGATCTGATGCCCTGTTCCGGCTTCTGTTTGTTTTTGTTGTTGTTTTTTGTTTTTTTGGTTTTGGTTTTTGGTTTTTGGTTTTTCGAGACAGGGTTTCTCTGTGTAGCCTTGGCTGTCCTGGTAGACCAGGCTGGCCTCAAACTCACCCGTTCTGGCTTCTATGGCTACTGCATGCATATGGTTGTACATACATACATGCAGGCAAAACATTCATCCATATAAAATATAAGTAAAACTTTTCAAGAAATAAGCAAAACCAGAAATGAGAGGTTCAGATATCAAAATGCCCTGAGTTTACCTGAGAATTTCAGGTATGATTTAACTGCGCAAATCTATAAAAGAGCATTCCTTTCTGAGTGTCACTTGACCCCTCTCGAGAGTATTTGACCAAGGTCTACAAGGTTTTTCGTGGATGCTAGAGAGGAAAAGGCCTGGGTTCCTTGGGTGTGCAAGCAGACTAATTTCTGAGGAGTGAATCCTTTTCTTCTTTGCATACCTTGCTGTTGGAACTCATTCTTTTAGAGAATGCTTTCCCAGGACACGGCGGGGTGCTGGAGGCTGTTCTCTTGGGACCAGAATCTAGATGGAACAAAGCTCATTGTTACAAAACATATAAACAAATACAAAATCAATCAAATACTGTGAATCTCTATGAACAAGGTTTTGAGCAGAGTGGAGGTGGATTGGAGTGGCCAGAAAGGCCATTGATTTTGCAAAAGTAGGGGTGGATGGAGAGGAGATTGATGGAGAGAAGGAGAGGTGGAGGTGGCAGTTGGGGATGAGAGAGGGGTACCATGGAGACCCACAGGAGATGGAGCAGAAATGTTCTTGACCCTATTCGAAACTAGGCTAATCTCCTCCTGTTATTGCTTATCTAACTGGAGAATGATGAAGGACATAGAATCTTTGTGCAGGCTTAACGTATCGCTACTTTAATACCCTGTCCTATCATGGACCGAGTCAGGAATCTGCCGAACACAGCAATTCATTAGCTCTTATCAAGTTCCTGCCTCCGGGGAGTGTGGCGATTCAAAAGCAGCTTTCCACGTCCTCTGTTCCCCGGAGGAGTAAGTGGGTCACTGTGATAGGAAGCCTGGTAGCTTGGAATGGAGGAGTGAAGCCAGAGAGGAAGGAGAGATCAGGGTCCTGGGGGCCAGTTCCTGAGCAATGTGGATCAAGGCTGTTGGGGCAGGAAGCCACCCAGATTAAAGTAATGTATCTGCCTCCAGCTAGGGACTGTGGGTAACAAATTTGGAAACATACAGGGAGTGGCTGGCCCAGGCTGCACTTCCTGGGAAATCGTGTCCGAGCTGGCCACTTAAGAGACGGGAAGGACCCGCTTCGTGGTTTGCAGGACCCAGGGTAAGGAGAAAATGCAGGGTTTCTTATTTAAAACATATTAAAAAGTTTCAGGGCAGTGACAGGAGGGCGTAGCTCTAGAGTGCATCCAGCCGACTTGCCCTGGGGACCAGATCACTAGGACTTCTGTGGGACCGTGTATGGTGAGATGGTGCGGCTGGATGGCTGCCTACGCTGGGGCTCTGAGCCAGGCTGCTCTCTGGAAAAAGAAGGTTCTATTCTGAGAGCTGGGATGGAGAGATGGGTTAGAGGGATGGGATCGCAGCATGCATACCTTAGGTAGTGCCGTTGCTGTTGGACGCCTTCTGGTTTCAATCTTGCTACTGTTTATGCCCTCTGATCTTTCCGCAGTGGAAAGGTTGTTTCTGACTTTTAGAATTAGTGAAGTGGAGGTTTGAATGCTTTACAAACTTCAGTTGGGCTACTGGGCTTCTTTGAGCCTCTGTTTCTATATATATGGGCCTGGTGGCACAGCCCGGTAATCCCGGCTACTACGGAGGCTGAGGTGGGAGGATCACACATTTGAGTTGTACCTTAGCTACATAGTCCATTCAAGGGTAGTCTGGCTAACTACAGGATGTTGGGATAATTAAATGAATCCATAAGTAGCAAAATGAATTTACAAGCCTGGTAATGCCGGCTTCTGCTGCCTGCTACTTGGGAGGCTGAGGCAGGAGGATGTCAGTTCAAGGCCTGGCTGAGCTACGTACAGAGTGAGCTCAAAACCAGCCTGAGAAATGGAGGCCTGTCTCAAAATAAAAGGTGAAAGGTAAAAATAAGACCAAAGAGGGGCTCTGGGTATGCTCAAGGCTTTGGGTTCAATGGTCAAATCTCCAACATCACCAAAAAGGGGAAGGGAGAAGGATTAGGGAGGGAGAGGGAGAGAAAGACAGGAGCCTGAGCCCAAGCCAGCTCTCAGTGCGCACTAGTGTTCTTCCTAGAGATGTGCTGGGCTTTTTGAGTTGGTTTGGTTTGAGGTGTGAGGCATTGGAAGTGTTTGGGAGCAATGATTGATGTCAATTTGTTTCTTCCGTCTCAGATTCTCTGGAGCATGCACAGACACCATCTACACACACCGCACATGCGCCATCTATACACATTACACATGCATATATACTAAGAACATACCACAAATGCTCACACATTGCCATGTACATGCATACCATCTGACATCTACACCACACAGATATATACTACATACGTACATATCCTATATATATATATATTATACATGCATATATGCTATATGCACAAACCACACATATGCACATGTGCCATTTTCTCACAGGATCTATACGCATATAGCGTCTAATGCACACACATATACTATCTACATACATTATGTACATGCACTTTACACATGTATACATACCATTTATCTACACCTTAAATGCACATTTATCATTCACACACACCATACCCACATACCATCTACATATACTCTATATGCACTTTTACTATTGATATATGCCATACAATTCTTTTTTTGGAAAGAATGACTGAGTTGATTGACAGGTGAAATTGTATGGACAAGCTGAGGTGGTTGTGAAAGATCACCTTGTATGTATCAATTTCAATGTCATTTGTCTTCTAGCAGAAAGATCAGTTGCTATCCCTGTCCTTTGATCCCTGCCCTGTCTACCCTGCTTTGACTCCAAGAAGGTACACTCTACCTGTGATGTAGGATTTGCCTCCAGCCTGGCTCTGGGCTACACACAAGGCCTTATTGAATGTCAATGCTAAGATACTGAGAGTGACAAGCTGGTATATAAGAGGCCACTGAGTTATAGGGAAGACCCATGAAGGACCCAGAGAGAGGCCATGTGTACACACCCAACTGGGTTCTAGAGAGGAACCATGTGTACACACCTAGGTGGGTTCTAGAGAGAGGCCATGTGTACACACTCAGGTGGGTTGTAGAGAGGGACCACGTGTACACACCCAGGTGGGTTCTAGAGAGAGGCCATGTGTACACACTCAGATGGATTCTAGAGAGGGACCATGTGTACACACCCAAGTGGGTTCTAGAGAAAGGCCATGTATATACACCCAGGTGGGTTCTAGAGAGGGACCATGCATACACACCCATGTGGATTCTAGAGAGAGACCATGTATACACACTCAGGTGGATTCTAGAGAGGGACCATGTATACACACTCAGATGGGTTCTAGAGAGGGACCATGTATACACACAGGTGGATTCTAGAGAGAGGCCATGTATACACACCCAGGTGAATTCTAGAGAGGGACCATGTGTACACACTCAGGTGGGTTCTAGAGAGGGACCATGTGTACACACTCAGGTGGGTTCTAGAGAGGGACCATGTATACACACCCAGGTGGGTTCTAGAGAGGGACCATGTGTACACACTCAGGTGGGTTCTAGAGAGGGACCATGTGTACACACTCAGGTGGGTTCCCTATACTACATGGCCCAGTACAGCTTGAGCGCAGAACACATGAGGCCAAGGAGAGTGAGCTGGAGGCAAGTGTTCATTTTGTACTATGTAGGGAAGTGGGCAAGTGTGACCACTCAAACCTGAAGCATTGGCCTCAAGAACTAAAGGGGGGTGGTGGCTCAGTTCTGGCTTTGTGACAAGGGCACTGGACAAGAATGGAGTTCAGAACACAAACCTGTGAGTCCTAGCTGGGTCTCTGTACCACTAAGCACTGTTGACTAAGGACCTAACAGTTCTTGGTGCTTTGATACTTGATACCATAACTGAGGTTTATAATGCTCCCACGATATTCATGTCACTATTGCACCAGTGTGCACATCTTGCCAGGCTGGTTATTCTGGCTCACAGAGCTCTTTTCTCCTCTAGTAGTGTCAATAGCCCCTTCTAGTGCCACGACAGCTCTCCCATGGGATGAATCTTCAGGTCAGAACCAGCTGGACTTCTCCATGTTCTAGGGCTCAGGTGCATAGTTTCCTCGGCAATAGGACCTTCCTGTCAAGTTCTAGAGGGTAACCAAGAGCATTGGCAGCATCCTATAATGTTTGGGAGTCTATGGATCCTGCCAGCCAACAACTCCAAAAGAGCTAACCAGTTCCAGACACTAGGCTTTTTGTTAGCCTATGGGATCTGGTGGAATTTCGACCCTTTTATAGGGTAACTCCACTTAATCTCTCTCTCTCTCTCTCTCTCTCTCTCTCTCTCTCTCTCTCTCTCTCTCTCTCTCTCTCTCTCTGTCTCTGTCTGTCTCTCTCTCTGTATATACATATGTATGTATGCATATGTATGTATACACACACACATAGCTTCTATGATAGCCAGTTTACACACCACCTTCCCAAAGGGTCCTTATTGTTACTCTTTCCTCCCAGTTCCCTCTTCTACCCCACCTGCCCATCCTCCACCCTATTTGACTTATCCCAAGGTCACTGTGAAGTTGGCCCAAGATCTCAGAGTCACCAGAACAACTTACAGGAAACATAGAAGCCGCCGGGGTTAGAGGCTCTGAATCTGTTGAATGTTTGAGAAGATGCTGAACTGGTCCTGACTTAGGCCATTGGACAGGAACTTGGAGGCTAAGGGGTCCTAACAGTTTTGGGTCAGAATCCTCCTCATTCAGTTAAGTAGCTCTATGATCTTTTTGATGTCCCGACTCTCTTAGAACCATGGTTTTATAGTTGTTGTTTGTTCCTTAATCACCACTTCTGTGTGTGTGTGTGTGTGTGTGTGTGTGTGTGTGTGTGTGTTACAGGTATGTGTGCAGGTGTCTGTGAACATGTATGTATGTGCTTATAGAGCTAGAAGTCAACCTAGACTGATGTGCCTTAGGAGCTCCCCACCTGCAAGCTGTGCAGTGTAGAGTGGTGGAGGGTCATGGCGTAAGGTGAGGATTAGAGTAGACCAAATGAGAACAGAATTGAGAGATAAGAAGTCCTTCTTGCCTGGCTCAGGGTGGAACGTAGGGAGCTGGGATGCTCAGAGTGGACTGAGGGGAGCTCCTTGGGAAGCCTTCGAGATGGGGTTGAGCCAGATAGTGAGAAATGTTTGGGGTAGTAGAGTCCTTGGTGGTCTTCAGCCAAAGACAGCTGTGGTCTTCAGCTGCCATTGGCTGTGATCTTCAGCCAAAGGAGAATGGTAAGTCTCAGAGAGAAAAGCACTGTGAAATGCCATGGCTGCTGACCCACAAGTATAGTGGCAGAGCAGGGACCAGCCCCAGTCTCAGAGGATGGAGAGGCTGTGAGACTGAGACTCTTTCAGGAGACTTGCAGCTCATAGAAGGTGTTGACCCTGTCCATGGCTTTGTGGCCCCACAGGAAAAGGGAAGGCTGTAGAGGGCAAGAGGCTGCAGCACTGGAGAGGCTTCCATGGAGAGAAAAGTGGGTCATGCTGGAGGCAGGTTCAGTCCCTCTGGCCTGAGCTCAAATCACTGATTTCCTTCTGTTCTTGCTTCCTGCTTTTCCTTGTGGCTTCTCAATTCTGTTCTTAGTCTTAAAAAAGCTTTACAAGGACTTTCCGTTAGGGCCCAGTCCCTGTCCACAGCCAGTCACTGGCTTCTGCTTTGCTTTCTTTTTCTTTTTAAACTTTGGTTGATTGATTGATTGATTGATTGATTGATTGGTGTGCAGTGTTGGGAATTAAACCTAGAATTTCTTGCATGCTAGGCAAGCATTCTAGCACCTAGCTATATTGCCAGCTCTATTTGGTGTGTGTGTGTGTGTGTGTGTGTGTGTGTGTGTGTGTGTGTGTGTGTGTGTGTGCACGCGCGCGCATGTGCTTGTGCTTATGTGTGTGTATAAGCCAGAGGACAAACCCAGGTATTGCTCATCTACCTTCATATCTTTTCTGGACACAAAGTTTCTCACTGGCCTTGAATTTACTGAATAGGATATGTTGGCTGGCCTACACACTGACAAGCCCTAGTGATCCTCCTGTTCCCCAAGCTCCCAGCTCTCGGATCACATGGACAACTATGTCTGGAATTGTTTCACATGGATTCTGGGGATTGAAGTCAGGTCTTCATAGTTGGAAGGCAAGAACTTTACCATCTCCCCAGACTCCAGCCTTAGTTTTAATTAATGCATACTCATTACGTATACCTGTGGAGTACAAGGCCATGCGTTAATACCTGTCCATCTTAAGTAATGACCAAATCAGGAATTGGCCTATCTGTCACCCCTAACCCCCACCATCTCTTTGTTTACTTTTCTAACTAGTAAGTTCCGAGTGCAGGAAAAGACTAATTCCTCTGTCTTGATTTCTCCGTTTCTAAAGATAAAGCTGGGCAACTCCTGAATTCTGCCAGGCAATTGTTCTATGCCTGAGCCTAAGCATCCCCAGGGACCCACTGAAGGAATGTGATTCTGAGAAGAGCCAGTCTCATCTGTGGTGACTGTGAGATAGAAGCCCAGCAACCATGTTGGTCTCCACCTAGTGAGCACCCAGGGGCTCCTGGCATTTTAAGTCTATAGCCTTGTTCACTCCAGAAAGAGCCCCCCCCCCCCGCCCCTGTCGGAAGACATGACTATGCCAGTGTCTGAGATGAGGCACATGGGATCCTGGCTAGGAGATATCTTTAAGGTCACCACAGCCAAGTAGGCAAAGTCAGGAGGCAAAGCTGAGGCTCAAGCCTCTCCTCCTTGTTCTGTCAGCAAGATGGGTAGAGGGGTGAGCAGTCACTGGACCTAGCTCCCCACACTGGGAGGAAATATCACATATAATAGATAACGGGTGTCACAAGGACGCTGGGCAACCGCAACAGTAATGGCTGTGAGCAGCTGGTATAGCCCTGTACCAGGGTGGGTCATGCTGGCCCACATCCCTGAATTGGGAGGGTCTTGGGGGAGCGAAAGAGCAGAGAAGGTTGAGGAAAACTCGGGCTGCAGGAAGGTGAAGAGATAAAGGCAAGAGCAAAAGACCACAAGTCCTCCTAGACAGCAGTCTGACCCTTCTAGAGTTTTATCATGCTACAAGCCTAGCCTCATTACTTCAGCCCCTGGAAGCTTCTTTATGAGCCTGCATTCAATCCAGAGCTGTCTTCCTCACCAGCTCCCTTTACATTCATGAGGCAGATGAGACAAAAGGAGACTAGCTTCGTATTCTTTGTGGTAACCCTCAAGCCCATCTGTCATCAGATTTAGAGCCTGACAAAGCCTGACACCCGGACACTAGGGCTTTGTCTCACCTACTCTGCTTATTAATATTGCCTGCCAACTTGACATAATCTAGAATAAGCAGAGTCAAATCTCTGGGCCTGTCTGTGAGGGAGTAGCTGGGGTGGGCTCACTGGGATGGGAAGACGCGCCTCTGTTCCGCAGGCTGCATAAAAAGAAGGAAACAGCTGTGTGCTAGAATTCGTAGCTCCCTCCCCCATGACTGACAAGAGGTGTGATGTCACCAACTGCCTTGCATTTCTGCTTCCATGTCCTTTCTACCATGAGGTATGGTACCAGAAAACTTCCTGAAGTAACTTTGGTCGGGCATTTTGTTTCAGCAATGAAAGAGTAACAAGGCTCATCCATCTCTGTCATCAGTTGCCGAATCCCATGGGAAATCCCCAGATAGCCCTCCTTGCTCATCTGCAGTCTTTGCCACCATGGCCCAGTATAGTGACTCCCCCAGGCCAGCCCCTACAACTTTCTTCTTATTCATCGAAAAGCTTCCTGATTGCCTGTCAACTGCCAGGTCTGAGCAATTTCAATTGGTATTGCCAGGCTCCTTAATAAAGAGCCTTTCTACCCTCATTTTCTGCAAACATAGGTAATTTCTAAGTTGATTTAGACCTATAGATCGAGCACCCTCTAAGTACAAGTCTTCTCTTACTATAGAAATGAAGGTCAGCAGACAGGCAGGGGATGCAGCCTCTGTCTTCAAGGTGCCTCAAATATGCACTAGAGCCGGTGTTTAATCAAGAAAAGGACCAGTGTCACACAGCTCTTGTAGACTGTTTTATTTAAGGCTCCATTTGAACCTATTAAAAAGCATATCACAGGATTTATAAAGAAAGATAAAAACGGAATCATTTTTTAAAAGGTTCTAGAATGGCAGTTAAAATGGCTTGTAACTTAAATGAGAGCTGGCATAAAGTTTCATAGCTATTAGCTAAATTGTTGGAAGTCTGAGAGTAAAGTGCTATTCTCTAGAAGGTTCTAGGGTTCACATGTGCCATGATTATCTTGTTTACTTCTCTGTAAGATTCTAAAGCCTGCTTCAAAGGAATGCTTTGGGGTTCCTATAGTTTCGGTTTCACAGGTCTGAGCGAAAATTCCCACATTGCTACATAGCAAAGGGGGCTGGTAAGGAAGACTCACTAGCTGATGGCAGGGCCCCAAGTGTGGATGAAGAGTGCACAGGCATCAAAGATGTGGCTGTCACATCATTGGGATTTTAGTGCTTGTCCCTGTCAGTGTTTTCAGCAGTGCGGTAATGACAGCCATGGGTTCATCCTCATGTACTAATAATCTAGGTCTAGGAGAAACAGCTAAATACCAAGACTCTAAAGTATTCTAACAACTCCCCACCAAATTAAATAAAAAGAAGGGCAAGGTGGCTCAGCAGGGGAAGGTGACTGCACCACGCCTGAGAGAACTGACTCTCATATGTGTTCCCCTAACTTCTACATGTGCATCATGGCACACACACACACACACACACACACACACACACACACACACACGCGCGCGCGCGCGCGCGCGCGCGTGCATGCAAATCTTATATTTATATTTAGAAATGAAGCTCTATGTGTAAGGGGTGGGAAGATGATCTGGGCAATATTTCGTATGTGAATCTTCTTAGTAATCTTATTAAACCCACTCAGGCCACCTGGAGTAAGTTAGGAATCAGGGGTGAAGCACTAAAGAGGTCTGTGTTCCTATGGTTTAAGTAATCAGGGGTTAAAAAAAAAAAAAAAGTAATCAGGGGTATCTATGGCAACCATAGGTGTAGCCATGGCAACCATGGTAGGGGCCAGTGCTCTTGGTCCAGCTGGCATCACTGAGTAAGGCTTCCTCAGTGGCGAGCCAATGAGTTAAGCCTTTCGGTTCCCACTCATCCCTTCCAGTTCCTAGCCAGAGCTGTGTCCTTTCTTCTTGGTGGGCATGAAAAGCACATCTGGCCAGATCTCCCCAAATATATTCAACACCATCCCAAAGGGCAGCCTCGTCTGTCTTGGGGTTTACTCTCCCAGCTCTTCTCTTGCTGAGGACTCTGGCCTCCTCCAAACCAGATTTGGGGGTGGGGGATGGCATTGTCTTATGGTTATTTGATGCTTCTTGAAATGCCTGATACGAGAAAGTGGAAAAAAGCTGAGAAGGCTCATTCTCTCTTCTTCCTCTCTGCAGGCCAATGAATCAGGAGCTGTGCCCTATAATCAACTTGGAGTTCCTCCTAACACCTGACTCCCCACCTCCACCCCCTTATGCCTTTAAAACCATGACTCACAGACCATGAAACAAATCCAATCAATGGACTTTGGTGGATGTTGATTATGGGGGCCAGAGAATTCCTAAGCTAGTCTTACCACAGGGCTGGAAAGCATCAGATAAGCTTCATCCCCAGCCACCAGAAGGTCACATGTGTGCCTACTGTCCTCTTTACTTCTCCAGGGGCAGAGAGGGGATGGAGAAATGTCCATGTCAGGAGACACTGCAAGCCTGATGAGGGCAGTTGAGTAACTGTTGAAAGAAGCCGAAAGAAGGAGAGAGTCTGTGAGACACGGGACAGGCCTTTAATACTGAGCTGATGGCCCTCAACAATCTCTGTGATGAGAGTTCTGAAGGCAGAGTGGCCTCTGGCCATACATTTCTGCCTCTTTCTCATGACCACCCATTCTCTCTGTCCTGTTACCTAGATTGTGCCAATGAGGACCTAAGGCGCCTGCCTGCTGACCACCCCAGCCTGCAGTGACCATGGCCCTCCGCAAAAGGAACCACCATGGCCTGGGCTTCCTTTGCTGCTTTGGAGGCAGTGACCTCCCTGAGATTGACCTCCGGGACAGCCACCCATTGCAGTATCTGGAGTTCTCCGGTCCCATGCCGAACCCAGAGGAGCTCAACATCCGCTTTGCAGAGCTGGTGGTCAGTGAGGGAAGGGTTTGGGAGGGTACTGATGGGAAAATGGGTGGACAGAAAGCAGAGATGGGCAGAGGAGAGGAGAGGAGTTTTCCTGTCCACAGAGTTCTTTTTAGGGATGAGGTAGGCTCCCAAAGCACCTTCTCTGTAGAGGAAACAGACCCTTGCTGAGAGACATCATGAAATGGTCCTGAGGACAAAGGATCTGCCTTTGGTTCTGGACCATCTGGTGTTGGACCAGCCTGGCTGCCATTAGAAAGGGTCAGATTATGAAAAGAGACACTGGGAACTCTTGGTAACATTCTCTCAGTTGATTTCTGGAGTTTCCAGCGGGGCCTTGAATGTCAAAAGCAAGCAGAAAGTAGGATCTACAGGGGCCTCTGAGAGCCTTGGAACACAAGGGTGAATAACTAGAAACATGGAGGCAGAGATGTCTGGTTCCTGCTTAGGACTTGGCTTGGATATAAGAAGACTAGCTCCTGGGCTATGTGGAGAATGGGTTGATGAAAGAGTTTCTCTTTGTCACTAAATCTGCAGACATGTTGCATTTCAAAGACAGGCAAGCTGATGAGCAGTGTTTTTAAACACTGTGGTCTGTGCTGTCAATGACAGCTGCTGGCCACCTGAGCGGAGCTTAGTGGAGCTGAGCGGAGCTGAGCTGCTGACCACCCCCAGGAGGACAGAGAGTGGGTGGTCACACACATGGAGTTTTGAAGACTTAGTCTGGAAGAAATAGTGAGCCAGATGTGCACTTGGGAAGTGGAGGCAGGAGTTCAAGGTCATCATTGGCTACATAGTGAATCCCAGACAAGTCTGACCTACAAGACAGTCTCTGAAAAAAGAAAGAAAGAAAGAGGAAAGGAAAATGTAAAATATCTTTCTGATCTTTTTTTATATTTATTACATGTTGAAATGATCATATTTTAGGTATATTAGTTGAAATAAATGTAACATTAAAATTAATTTCACCTACTCTTTCTCTTTGATTTTTTTAGTATGAATAGAACATTTTAAAATATGCCATTCCCATTTCATTTCTACTTAATGGTTCTGACCTAGGGAAGGAGTCTTGAATGTTACCTCTAAGGTCTTAGGGATGGAGAGACATCTCAGTGGCTAAGAGTGTTTGCTGCTCTTACAGAGGGCAGGAGTTTGATTCCCAGCACCACAGGGTGGTTTGCAACTATCTGTTATTTCAGCACCAGGGGATCTGATGACTTCTTCTGCACTCTATGAGTGTACACACACACACACACACACACACACACACACACACACACACACTTTTTAAAGTTCTCTCTTGATTAAAAATACAAAGAAATAGTATAAATATAAAGAGTTTTATACTTCCTGTAGATATAACTTTTACTGTTTATCACACTTGAAAATATAAAGATTAAGATTATACTTTGTGGCCTTAATGTGTTTTACTTTTGGTTTTTAAAATCTCATGGTGGGGGCTGGGGCTATGGCTCAGGGATAGGGTGCTTACCTAGCATGTTCAATCCCAGTACCACATACACAAACCAGATTAGCTTACAATTGAGTTGAAAAACATCTTATGTTTCACACATGGCTTTTTAACTATTTCGTTGATTATCCTTGAAATAGCTCATAAGCTACATAGTAAAGAAACTTCAAAAAGAGAGCTCTGGGCCATGAGAGGGGGTTATAATTTAAGGCAAATCTGTGTTCCATAGTAAGTTCCATGCCAGCTTGGCCTGTGAAGTCAGCATGTCTCAAAACAAAATTAAACAAGGGCTTTGGAAATTGTACACTTGGGAGAGTGCTTATCCCAGAAGTGTAAGGACCTGAGTTTGAGGCCAGAGCACCCATCTAAAAGAAAAAAGTTGGCAGATAACCTGCACTTATGATCCCAGCACTAGGGAGGCAGAGACAGATCTCTGGGGCTTGCTTGCTCTCCAACAAAGCCAGCTCAGTGATGTCCAGCCAAGGGAGGAACTTTGTCTCAGAAACAAAACAAGGTAGACAGCCCCTAAGTGACAACACCCAAGGATGTGCTTTGGTCCATATGTATGAGTACACACACACACACACACACACACACACACACACACACACCAAACAAACAAAACAAAACAGCTCTTTAGAAGCCATCCATCACAGTTAAGCCTACAAAGTCAGCCAAGTTACCAAGAGCATGACCCCGACATATGACACCCTCAGAGGCTTGCTCCTCAGAAAACATACCCCACCTTGCACAGCCTCGCCCGGTGTCCTGAAGGTGGGAGGGCTTCAGGTCAATGTCAATGCTTCCTTTGGGATGGTGTAACCTTTTGGCTGCTCAGCCTCTGGCCCTTGCCAGCTTCCCCAGCCCATGCTAAGCCTGATGGATCCAGGAAAGGTCAGAGGAGAGACTCAGTAGGCAGGCAGAAGGATGGGGAGATCTGAGAGAGAGGAAAAGCCTGTTCTAATGGAGCAAGGCTTTCATTGTCAGGCCTTAACCGAAGGTGTTATCAGACTTTGTACAGACAAGCGAGCAGACACCGGATGAGGGGAGAGCAAAGCAAAGCAGAAGAGTGGGAAGTGGGTGGCATGGAGCAGGAAGGGGATTTGCAAAGACAATGTGTGGTCAGGAAACAAAGGGGCATGGCATAGAAGCTGGACTTGGTTGAGGCGAGGGTTTGGAGCTCTGCTTCTAGCAGAACAAGAAAGGCCTGTGGTGTGTGTGGTACTCTCTGACACAACGATCCTAGGCCGAGGGGCAGTGTGGGATGTTGTAATCTTCTGTGGAGCTTTGTATTTAGGCATAATTGTTCTTGTCTTTGTAGGATGAGTTGGACCTCACAGACAAAAACCGGGAGGCTGTGTTTGCACTACCACCAGAGAAGAAATGGCAGATCTACTGCAGCAAGAAGAAGGTCTCTCTCTCTCTCTCTCTCTCTCTCTCTCTCTCTCTCTCTCTCTCTCTCTCTCTCTCTCTCTCTCTCTCCCCCCCTTCTGCTCCAACTCGGGGTCCCCAGAAGGGGCAGCTCTAATGCTTAATTCTTTATTGATTCACTCTTTCTTTCTTTAATTGATTTAAGAGATGGTGTTAGGTACCAGCATCTATGTAGCTTGCCTCTTGAAGGGAAACACTAAAGAAAAACAATGGGCTTGGAAGAGAGGTCAGTCAGTTAAGTGCTTGCTATGCAAGCTTGAAGACATGAGCTCAAATCCCAGAAACCATATAAAAAAAAAAAAACCCCAGATTGCTGATGCATGCTTGTAATCCCAGTCTTAGGGAGGTGGTGGTAGGAGGGGTTTTTTGGGATAAGGAGCTTGGCTGAGTTGGTGAGCCCCAGGTTCCAATGAGAGCCCTTGTCTCAAAAAATAGGGTGACTGGCTCCTGAGGACTATCATGTGAAGTTGTCCTCTGGTTTCTCTATGTGCATGCACACATGCATACATTCATATGTTAACATTTCACACACATACACCTGCATACATGCACATACAAATAAAACACACACATGCACACACACATACACACAACCAGTGAAACAAACAGACAACCAAACAAACAAAAAATGGCAGTAAAAGCATCCCTATTCTCTTGGGATTACCCTCTGAGAATTAGGATTTGCCAGAAATCCACGAGATGGGCACCTGCCAGATTATTGGGATAGGTCAGGCTCAGTGCGATGCAAAGATGAGAGGTGTCACATCCCTTCTTCTGCCTGCTTCCCAGCATACTAGCAAAGCTCCAAGTCCTAAGAGCGCCATGCACGCCCTGCCTGGGAACCAAGTGTCTAAATGCATAAATGTATGGGGGACATTCTTTATCCAAACCACTATACAAGATAATGAAAAGAGTTTTTAAAAAGTAAAACACAATGGATAGATAGCCCATTGGTGAAGGACATAAGTGTGAGCAGCTGTGTTTGAGATTCAAAATGTAGGTTAAAAAAAAAAAAAACATGTGTGGTGGTCAGCACATTTATAACCCCAGTGTTAGCAGAGGCAGGTGGAATCCCCATGGACTTGCTGGCTTGCTATTCTAAACTGCTTGACGAATCTCCAGGCCAGTGAGAGATCTGGTTTCAAAAACAAGGTGGGCAGTGCCTGAGGTACAATACCCAGGGTTGTGCTCAGGCCTTCGTCTATGTGTACACACATACACGTGCACCTATACATACTTGTGCACCTGTACTCTCATAAACACACACACACACACACACACACACACACACACAAATGGAAGACATAAAATATAAATTTGTATGATGTTCAGCAATCAGTGTTTTACTAACTATAAGCAGAATAGGGGTGGCAGGAGTTTGTACATGTGGTCCGTTGAAAATGACTCCTGCACAGTCTCCACCCTCCATTGGTGGGCATACATATCTGCATTCATTGTCAGTATTTCACTTGAAAAAAAGAGAAAAGAAAGAGGCAGAAACATGGGGAAGAGATGCAATTTTCATAGATTGACCTTGTTCCCGGTCCCTAAAGACTTCAAATGATGCTTTGGTCTTCGCCTATGAATCTGTTCATCCTGAAGTATCCAACCCTTTGACCCTGTGGCACAACACTGCCCTCTACTAATGTATTGGGGCACATATGTAGCTATCCTAAGAACATGCAACCCATGGGCCACAGGCTGAACACACCTAAATCCATCAATCTTGTTCCAGGAGCAGGAGGACCCCAACAAGCTGGCGACCAGCTGGCCAGACTATTACATCGACCGTATCAACTCCATGGCCGCGGTAAGCATCCATTCTGCTCTGGCTTTGCCTCTCCGTCGCCCCACCCTCCCCCTGCCCCCACCCGCACCCCACCCCCACCCAGGTCTTGGAATGCAGTGGTTCCCCCAACACCAAATCATCTTTCCTGCTCTCCAGTGCCACACACACTAAGGCTCAGCAGCTTTCTAGTAATTTGAAATCTTACCCAATCCATCTCCTTGGACTAGTTGAATGCATATTAACCCAGTTAGACATCACACATCTTGGGAAATAGGCTGGGCCAGTATTTCCCTCTAGTTCCTAGACACAGAGAGTTAAGTGACAGACCAGAACACGGGTTCCTCTCAGAGTCTAACTGTCGTAGTAAAACATTCTCTGAGTCTTCGCCCTTCCCAAGGCAAGGATGCTCTCCCAGTCACAGCTGCTCTGGGATTCAGAGGCCTGGAAGACAAGCAGCTCAGTCTGATGTCTACTCTCTTTATGTGTGGGCCTCAGATGCAGAACCTGTATGAGTTTGATGAGGAGGAAACGGACACAAGGAACCAAGTTGTGGAAGACCTGAAGACAGCCCTCCGGACACAGCCCATGAGGTGACTTGAACTGTCCCTACTCAATCACTTCCTTCCTCCTATGCCCTAGCCAAGTGGCTCTGTATATCCTGCAGCCATGCATAATGTTCTGCGCCATGGCTGTCCTATTGGACAAGGTCACTTGCAGAATTCCGTAAGAGTCCACTTTTATCTTCTTTGCTTCCCAGTCCTCATTTCTCTCCTGGGGTGCTGGAAGGCTATGGACAGGTGGGGAAGTGGACATGCCTTGGGTCCTGAGGCACTCTGAAAAAGAGGACTTGAGGCCAGGTGGTGTATAATGAAGGACTTTCTGAGAAAGAATGAGCAGAGTGACAGCTCAGCAAGGAAGGGGGAGAGCATGGGTTGAGAAATGCTCTACGCGGGGGCTGGAGAGATGGCTCAGTGGTTAAGAGTACTGTCTGCTCTTCCAAAGGTCCTGAGTCCAATTCCTAGCAAGCACATGGTGGTTCACAACCATCTGTAATGTGATCTGATGCCCTCTTCTGGCCTGCAGGTGTACATGCAGGCAGAGCACTGTATACATAATAATAAATAAATCTTATTTTAAAAAGAAATGAAAGCCTCCGCGCACTAGGGGGCGATGTGGAGGCTTTTCATATGCTCTAGCCATCTAAAGTGAGAGTCAAGTAGGAAGGAAAGGGACAGATAGGTGTCCCAATGGCCACAGGAATACAACAAAGGCAGCCAAGAGCCACAAAATATCCTTGCTTTTGACTCCTCCCAGTGGCATGCTTGAAGTGGCTTCTAACATTGGAAAAGCCTACTGTTAAATTCTCAGCAACCTTGCGAATGAGTCAGTAAGCCTATCTTTGATTGCATTTTAAATTATATAGACTTGTGATTAAATAAGTGATATTCAAAAGAATAATTGGTATACACCACTAATTATCCAATTATTTTCTTACATTTTGTTATTACATATGTTCTTTTCATTAGGTATGTTCTTGAGTGTATGGCCGTGATGCACAGTGAAGATAGTATATAATGGTATATAATCAGAAGTTTATTTTAATTCCCCTGAGTAAAATAATGATTTTAAGGATTGCATGACATCATCATAGAAATTTTGTGAATGCAGACAAGCATAAAATAGGGAGAAAATAAAAATATATAGTTAACTTAAATTGAGAGCATATTCTGCTGATATTTACCCAACATAAAATTCACAGAGATACATTTACATATTAATTATAAGTAGTGATTCTGAACTCAATTCATGACCATTTTCTCAGATCATTAATTATGCTACTAAATTAAGGTCTCTACAGCTTTTTTTTTTTTTTTTTTTTTTTTTTTTTTTTTTTTTTTTTAATGTATTGCCAAAGATGTTTCACACACAGACACCCAGATAAAGGCTAACCTTGCTTTCTGGGAGTAATAATTTTAAATAACAACACAAAATAGACAAACAAACAGAATTGAAGAGTAAGCTGATTCAATTAAAATAGGCTCACAAATATTAAAAAATGGAGGAGATAGCAGTAAGTGTGCTTTTTAACCGCTTGAACAGAGAGCTGGCAGCGGATGTGATAAGCACTATAATCTTGAAGTACTGATGGGTGAAAATGATATTTTAAGATATCTGCAACAGCTATATAATTTGATATGAAAATAGTGGTGATTTACTTGGGTGGCAAATTCTCTGATTCTGCTAACAGTTCTGTGGTTGGTAGCTCACATTCGTCATTGATGGAATGCTAATTTTCAGTTAAAGGTTTTCCAAGATGAAGGGTGATTCTCTTTCCCCATAGAGGTCTTTGGACCCTGCATGGTTCCCAGAGGCTCTTTATAGGAGTGCAGATTGGGCTAGCTGGGTGTGGTGGTGCACACACATTTAATCCCAGCACTCAAGAGGCAGAGAAAGACAGGTGGATAGCTGTGGGTTCAAGGACAGCCTGCTCTACAAAGCGAGTCCAGGAGAGCCAAGGCAACACAGAGAAACCCTGTCTCAAAAAACCAAAAAAAAAAAAAAAAAAAAAAAAAAAAAGAATGATTGGGCTAAATGCTTGTAAGGCATCAATATAACTGCTATTTCCATGGGGTCTCCTGAAAGGGAGCTTTCCAGCCTTGGTCCTTTGGCTCTGATCCTACATGGCCCCTCTGTGCTGAACTGTTTTCTTGTTAGCTGTCCACAATTCTCCCAATACCCAGTCTAATTTAGAAATGAGTCTTCAGGTTGGCCCACAATTATTGATTATAATCATGTTTCCACCCATCCCTTCATCTAAGCTATGCAAATGACAATCAGTGGTATGCAAATTCAGTGTGTGAATTATCTTTCTATCACTAGACCAAGTAGCTGAGAAAAGCAACTGAAGGGAGAAAGGACTTTGAGAACATTCGAGTCTATGGCTATTATTGGGCTTTGGCTCTGGCCTGAGGCGAGGAAAACTCCATGGTGGCAGAGGCAGTTCCCCTCACAGTGGACAGGGAGAAACAGAAAGAGTATGGAAGCAGAAACACTACGTACCCTTCTGAGGCACAGCCCCGGTGATGTACTTCTTCCAGCCAGTCCCCAGCCCCTAATGTTTCTAGAACCTCTAAAACTAGTTTTAGCAGTTAAGGAGCAAACTTTTAACACACGAGCTTTTGGGGGAGATGCTGCCGTAGTATACAGTATCTAAACTGCAGACAGCAGGGCTGCGGAAATGACTCAGAGGGTAAAGTCCTTGATGCACAAGCTCGAGGACCCGAGTTCAGATCTCCACCACCCACTTAAAAGCCATACACCAGTAACCTCGGTGCCTAGAGGCAGAGACAAATGGTACCCTGGAGCTTGCTGGCCAGCCAGGCTATCTGAATTAGCAAGGTCCAGATGCACTGAGAGACCCTGTCCCAAGAAACAGAGTAGAGAACCACAGAGGAGGACACCTGACGTTAATATCGCACCTCTACCTCCAGCACACATAGGTGTGTGTGTACAAACACAAGAACACACACACACACACACACACACACACACACACACACACACACACACACACACACCACACACAAATAAAATACAAATACAATGTAAATCTTCTGGTGAGGGGGCCTCCCTGGAGGTGTAGGCAGGCAGGGAAATGAACTTGGTGAGAATGAAAACTTTGTTTGAATTGACTTTGGTTTTTTGGGGTTTTTTGTTTGTTTTTGGGTTTTGGGTTTTGGTTTTGGTTTTTTCGAGATAGAGTTTCTCTGTGTTAGCCTTGGCTGTCCTAGACTCACTTTGTAGACCAGGCTGGCCTCGAACTCACAGTGATCCACCTGCCTCTGCCTCCCAAGTGCTGGGATTAAAGGTGTGCGCCACCATGCCCAGCTTTGAATTGACTTTGTTAACCTGGATCAAAACTTAAGGAGAGTCTGATGCCAGACAGTTTATGCCCAACAAATTGAAACACAGTAGTATAATTTGGAAAACAAATTCCCTGGTGTAATACAATCCCCAGAGCACAGGGAAGTGTAATTATATAGCATTTCAACTCAGGGCACATGTCATTTCTTCCAAGAAGATGGATTCTAGAGATAGGCCACCTGTACTAGCCTTAGGGCCTAGAGAAGGATCTGGCCTGGTTTTGGTCCTACAGATAGTGTAGAGGTCATTTGGGTTATTAGCCACCTCTGGTCCTGGTTGTGGGAGCCTGGGGAGCCCCTGGCTGTAAGGATTATTTACATTACTATAGCTCCAGTCCTGGTTGTAAGCACTTGGTATGGCCTGGCCCAACAGATAATGAAGATCACCGTGCTGTTAATCACTACCAATTCCCAGAACTCTGGATGGAAGAACAGGTTTTATACCCATTACTTTGAGAGAACAATCCTGTGTGCTTAACATTCCTGGTTTTCCTGGAGATCTGTGGGCACAAGGACCTTCATGCTGTGCTTTCAACACTCTGGGACTAGAGAGATGGCTCAGCAGTTAAAAGCACTTCCTGCTCTTTCAGAGGGTCAAAGGTCTGCTCCTAGCATCCACACTAGGTGGTTCACAACTACCTTAAATTCTAACTCCAGTGGTTCAGCCCTCTTCTGGCTTCTCAGGCACCTGTATGTGCATGTGTGTGCGTGCGTGCGCGCGCACACGCACACACACACACACACACACACAAACACACACGTGCTCTTTTAAGAATTTTTTTAAAAATCTAAGTCTTCTGCAAGGATGAGATGTCAGGCCTATGGATAAAGTACATGAATGAGTCAGGAGGCAGCTGTGGGCAGAGCATGGTGAGTGATGCACACGCTGGGTCATTATCTGTAAAATATGTGTGGAACACAAAAATCAGCAAACTCCTTTTGTGGTCTGGCTTAGGTTTGTGACCCGCTTCATTGAGCTGGAAGGCTTGACCTGTCTGCTGAATTTCCTCCGGAGCATGGACCACACCACCTGTGAGAGCCGCATCCACACGTCTCTGATTGGCTGCATCAAGGCCCTGATGAACAACTCCCAGGGACGGGCACATGTCCTGGCACAGCCCGAGGCCATCAGCACCATCGCACAGAGCCTACGCACAGAGAACAGCAAGACTAAGGTCGCGGTGCTGGAGATCCTGGGTGCCGTATGTCTTGTGCCCGGAGGCCACAAGAAGGTTCTGCAGGCCATGCTACACTACCAGGTGTATGCAGCTGAGCGCACTCGTTTCCAGGTGGGCAATGGGCTGGAGGGGTGTTGGGGCATCACCTGCGGGGTAGAAGGGGTGACACAGGGTAAAGACAAGAGAGATGAGAACCACATAAAGGAAACGGAGGGAAGGGACACCGTATAAGCTGCCTGTCCACTCACAGAAGGAAGAGAGAACTAGGACCCAGAGGGCTTCCCACAAAAGACCCAAGCAATTGTACGTTCAGAGCTGTGGCCTGGCTTTCAAAACAGACTTGTCCTCTTCACCAGACTGTGGGTCCCTGGGGCTGAGATACTGGTTTGCTTCATGTATTTGTAGCTCTGGCTCTCTGAGATCAGCTCCTGGCTCATGATAGGGATCCAGATGAGGATTGTTGAACTGAGTACAATTGCTGGGTCAAGATTTTAGGCCTGGGTGAGTGCTAAATTTGTAGACACAGGGTCCACAACTGGCAATGCAGGGCCATGCTAAGCATCCTTCTTTTGTCTGACCTGACCAGAGAATTCCACATGAAGTAGGCCGGAAGTCTGAAGTGTCTTAGCACAGTGCCTGGTGTCAGGTCTCAGAAGTTGACCCGGCATGGCGAAATCTGTGTATTATGAGTCAGGCTGTTGATCTGGCATCACACATTGCAAACGAACAATTAGCCTGTGCATAAAGTGGCCCCTGACCCTTTGGAAAAGATGCAAAGTGGATGAAAGGTAGCACCCATGAGATTGGGGAGCCGGGCAGGAATGGCTGGTGCACAATCAGAAAGCAGCTGTGGGACCCAAAACCCTGGAGGCTGAGCAGGAAGCCAGATGGTCTGAGCCTGAGCTGTGGAGAGGCATAGGTGAGATCTGGGGTGGCCCCCCATAATCTGGAGAGGTATGATCACGCAGAGAGGAAAGGAGAGGCTTCCTAGGTGGCCAGAGGGGCAGTAGTACAGGGAAGAGATTTCTCTGGTAGCATCCTGAGACCCCTCCCCCAACCGTTCCTGTCTTCCCATTAGACTCTGCTGAATGAGCTGGATCGAAGCTTGGGCCGGTACAGGGATGAGGTCAACCTGAAGACAGCCATCATGTCCTTCATCAACGCTGTCCTCAACGCGGGGGCTGGAGAGGTGAGGCCCCTTCCTTTTGTTCTTGGACCTCGGGTATTATGTGAGTCTAAGAGCTTTCTAGGCAAGTGACAGTGAGAAGGATGGAGGCATCTAGTTTATGTGACCACTGCTGCCATTGTCACCCCAGATATCTTTAGAACTTCTTGAGTCCTTCACTTGGAGCCATGGAAGGATAGCTTGCAGGTGTCTAACTCCACTCTCCCAAAGACCCAGCCTGCATGGGACCCAAATCCATCTTAGCGGTGGCTGTTCAAAGTGGTGTTGAGGACTGATTCTGATTTTGAGCCCCATACTATATTCTTCTTGGTTTTGTCTAAATCCGAGAATTCTCCGGGCAGTTTCCGTCAGTGGTAGCGTGCTGCATTTGGGCACCAATCCCCAATGAGGCTGGTGATGCCTTAAAGGGGTGGAAGCTCTTTATGGGAGGAGAGAAACTCTTGGTCCTTCTTTATAGAACTTTCTAAAGACCTACTTGTGGACTTCTTTCTAGGTTAACTAGTCATGTTTTTCTAGGAGGATTAGCAGGTATGGTTTCTGTTTTCTCTTCTTCTAGGAACAGCATGGGATCCCTAGTCCTTTAGACAGCAACATTAGAAAAACCTGAAAACAGCTGAAGTCTCAATTTTTGGAGCAAACAGCTGTTCCAATTCAGGTCCAACCAAAGAGCAAAAAGGCCAAAAAAGCAATTAATTAATTAGCTAGCTAATTAATTGTCTCTCCATTTCCCTCCCTCTCACCAGAATGCCTTTGTATGTGTGTGTGTGCTATTCCCATTACCTGAATTACATCAGATAGTCTAGGGAATAATCTATCCCTAAGATAGTGACATCTTGGAACTTTGTCAATACCAACCCTTTATGACTGTCATTTGCCCTGATCTGCTGGTAGTCATACTGTGCTAGGCAAATGTTAAGAATAAGAATATCTTGGTTACTTCTCTGTTACTGTGATGAGGCATCATGACTGAGGAAGATTATAGAAGAAAGAGTTTATTATAGAAGAAAGGCTTACAGTTTCAGAAGGTTAGAGTCCATAACCATCATGGTGGGCAGCATCGCAATAGGCAGGCACGCAAAGCACGGAAACAAAAGCTAAAATTCATATACTTATCAGCAGGTGAGAAAAGAAAGAGAGCTAAGTGGGAATGGTGTAGATTTTTGAAACTTCAAAGCCTACCTCCAGTGACACACCTACAACTAGGCCACACCCCCTAATCCTTTCCAAACAGTTTCACTAACTGGAAACCAATCATTCAAATACATGAGTCCACAGGGGGTAATTCTCATCCAAGTTTCCACATAGGCTTGTGGCCATATAATAATGCAAAATGCATTTAGTCCGATTTCAAAAATCCCCATAGCCTTTCACAGTCTCAATGTTTGTTTAAAAGTCCAAGGTCTCCTCTGAGATTCAAGAAAATCTCTTCATTATAACTCTTTTTAAAATTTAATTAATTTATTCATATTACAACTAAATTGTTATGCCATTACTTGTATCCTCCCGTTCCTCCCGCTTTCACCCTATTGCCCTCCCGTAGATCTATGACCAAGGGGGATCTCCTCCCCCACTATATGGTCATAGGCTGTCAAGTCTCATCTTGGTAGCCTGCTTATTCTTTCTTTGAAGGCTATCAGGCCTCCCTACCAAAGGGAGGTGGTCAAATATGGGACACCAGAGTTCATGTCAGAGTCAGTCCCCGCTCTCCACATAACAATTGGGGATTCTCTTTCACAGCTTCACACAATGGCCTGTCTGGGCCTCCTCCATGCAGAGGCATTTCTCATACACCCATAGCTTTGGGGGATGTCCTTAACTGGGGAGGGAGACCCCCACCACCCCTTTATCCTTACATCTTTCATAGCTCATTCAGAACCACATGGTGATGGTGCCAAGTTAAGCTGCCTATTTGCAATAGAACCTAGCCCCCCTCCTTGATTGCAGTTGCATAAAGTTTGCCTTCTTGATGCTTTTCGCACCACAAACACTGGCTCTCCTTTTATTCTAGTTCTCCTTACTATTTTTAGCACAAACCTTGGCTCCAACATTAAACTTCCTGGTGCTCTTTTTCTCCCCAAACTGTCCACTTTTGTATTTCTTTTTTGCTCTGCTTGCTCTTTTTTATTGTAGACATGCATAAGAGTGATCAGTGATAATGAGACAGTCGATATTAAAAGCTGTCTTAAAATCTCCTCTGTCAGTGAAATTAGTCCAAAAACCTTCAATCCAGCAGATTCTTAGGGTAAGGAGAAATAGCAGCTGCATTCTTTGCCAAAATATCACAAGAATGGTCTCTAAGCCAGTTGCTAATATGATGCTCTTCTGAAACTTCTTGAGCTGAGCCTCCATGGTCCACATTGTTTACAAAACCATTGATCTCCAAGCTTCAACTGGCTTGGCCTGTTAAGCCCCACTTACAGCCGTCAATGCTTTCCTAGTTCAAAGTCACAAAGTGTTCCACATCCCTCCAAAAAATACCATGGTCACACCTGTCACAGAAATAGCCCACGCCTTGGCACTAATTTCTGTCTTAGCTACTTTTTTATTCCTGTGATGAGACACCTGACCAAGGAAACTTACGTAAGAGTTTGATGGGGGCTTCCCATCATAGTGGGGAGTGCGGCATGAGGCAGGCATGGCATTAGCGCGGAAGCTGAGGACATACATAGGATTCACAAGCATGAGCAGGAGAGAGCTAACCTGGGAATGGTGTGGGGCATTGAAACCTCAAATCCCAACCCCAGTGACACAACTTCTCCGACAAAGCCCCACCTCCCAATCCTTCCCAACCAGTTCCACCAACCGTGAAGGCATCATTCAAATATATGCACCTATGGAGGTCATTACCATTCCAACCTTCACACCATCCGCCGCCCCCCCCCCAGGTGAATATTAGGCCAGTTTTACAATTGAGGAAGCAAAGGCTTTGCCAAGGCTACAAAACTAGGAAGTAGAGCAGGAACATAGGCAAGCCCCTGCTTTGTTGTGTGGCACTGCCCTTTGGTGCCAAAGAAACACTGACCAGGGACCTGGAGTGAAGTGGGAGGCTGAACAGGGGCTTGTTGGCAGGCTTGCTTTAGAGAGATAGCAAGGTCAAAGGAAGTCCCTGGAAGTGGTTCTGGATAAGTTGGCTGCAGAACATGACATGGGACCATGGCTGAGGTAGATACTGGCAGAGTCTATGCGTGTTTCTCTTGGACATGAGAAGAGCCACTGAGTCTGGTCTTCCCTTGGTGACCCTCAGGACAATCTGGAATTCCGCCTGCATCTCCGGTATGAGTTCCTGATGCTGGGGATCCAGCCAGTGATAGACAAACTCCGACAACATGAGAATGCCATCCTGGACAAGTAAGGCCTCAGCTACCCAGATCCACTACAAACCTGTGATGGCAGTTCCTCTTGATGGGGGTGGCTAGGCCTTTAGAAAAGGGTGTTCTTCCCCTGGGGCCCACCTAACACACCCACCCTAGTTTTAGCAATCAGCACTGTGTATGGCAGATGAAGCCATGCTGGCCTGCTTAACTCATCCCTGATGTTATAGACAGGTGAACCCAGTGTGGTCCTCAATCAAGGTAGCCTTGCCTTTGGGGGAATCTAGAAACAGGTGGGAGTGTCCTTTGGTTTTCAACTTCATCTGGGAGAGTCTGCTGACAGTCTTACTTTTGAGGGGGCAGGCATGCTAAATGTTCCTGCCCCACCTCATATGTATACTTTAATTCCCTGCTGAGTAAAATGCATGATCATGTTCTTATGTGTTGCCCATGAGCCACACTCGTTCTATCTCACTAGTGCAAGTCACTTTATCACACTAGGGTTTAAGAGGACAGCATGGCAGGGTTGGGGGCGTAACTCAGCAGGTAAAAGTTCTTACTGTGCAAGTGAGAGGAACTCAGTTCAGATCTCTGGGACCCATGTAAAGAGTATGGCTACACAAGGGCCTGAAATACCAACATTTTGGGAAGGGAATGATTGCTGGGGTTTTCTGGCCACCACCAGCCTTGCTCCAGGTTCAGGGAGAGACCTGGCTCAAGGGAATATGGTCGAGAAATAGAAGGAACAGACAACTGACATCCTCCTTTGATCTCCAAATGGACATATAGCACAGATGTAACACACACACACACACACACACAGACCAGAGTGAGGAAGAAGGAAAAGAGAGAATCAATTGTTTTGATGTGGAAAGGGGCAGTGTTTCCAAGGAAAAATAAAAGAGAGATTTGCTTTGAGAAGTTGAAAATAATATGGCAATACTGGGAAGACAGTGGTCCTTCAAGGAGGTTGGTGCCTCTAGGAGGTCCTAGCAGTGCCAAGTGTTTTGGGTTGGCACAGTTGTGCTGTTGGGCTCCTGTGGTTTTAAGACAGGGCCTTATACTCTAGCCTAGCCTAGCCTGGAATTCAATATATGGCCCAGACTGGTCTTAAATTCACCGTAATGTTCTACCTTATTTGATCCGTCATAATTGGCTGGGGCCCGAAGGCCTCCTGGGATCTTATGGGTTAAGGGATGTTGATACATAGTTAGGGACGTTGATAATAACCTGGAGCACACAAAGCAGCCTCCCATCACCAAAAACAACTATGTCTAACAAGTCACCAAAGTCACAGTGGAGAAATGTGATCGGTGGTGACTGGGCCCTGGTGTGACCACCCTAAAGGAAGACTGTGAAATCTTATTAAGGAGAGGGAACTCACCTACATCGCATAGCCTCTTTCTGGTCTTGCCTTAGCCTCGTCTGAGTAAAGCTTTCAGATAGGCAATGGGACATCGAAGGGGCTGGAATCCTCCATCATGAGTGGTCTGGCTTTAATATTACTTTCTCTGTACCCCCTGTCTACCCTCCCACATCTATCTAGGCATTTAGACTTCTTTGAGATGGTCCGAAATGAGGATGACCTGGAGCTAGCCCGGAGGTTTGACATGGTGAGGTGCCTGTGGTGATGGGACAGTTATACAGGGTCCTGGGCATCCCTGTAACCATTTCTCCAGATCCTGTGCTTAAGGTCAGTCCAGTGCTGTCTGGATTCCCAGTGGTACCCCATGGCCAGGTCCTGTTTCTAAAGGAAACCTGGTAGTATGTTAACTCTGGGGGCCTCACCTCATGTACTATACCTTATCATCTGCCCCTCAGCAAACCAAAAGTCCCATAGTAAGAAAGCCAGCACGCGGACATATTTAACCTCAAATCCTTTCCCTGGGCTGGCTTTTCTTGCCTCCCCCAAATTTCCCAAGTTGCCTCTTCTATTCCTAGCCAGATGATGCTTAATTACGAAGCCATTTCATTTGAGCCTCTTGCCAGCTCTGAGTACACACATCTCCTTTGCTCACTTGTTGTCCCTAAACAGTAGGCTCTTTTGGGCAGGGCTTACAGGCACTAAGCATCACCCATGACACACTCACAAAGCCTGGAATTATAGATGAGGAATCACAGACGAGAGAATTTGAACAGGTTACTAGCTGCCACACAGCCTTGAAATACAGGGCACCTGCCACTTTGAAGCATCTATGCCCCCTTCCTGCCCTTAGTGTGGATCAGCTGTTCCTAGCCAGGGTGGTTTTTATTATCCATGAGGCATTGGCTAAGAGTGGACATGTTTTGCATGTCACAACCTGGGGAGGGAAGAGGGAGGACACCATTGGCATCTAGGGTGTAGTGGCTAGGGACACCGCTAAACATTCCTCAAGACATGGAATGCCCCGCCCCACTCTGAAGAATTATCCACCCCCAAGATGCCAGTGCTGCTGAGATGGGGAGATTTGTTTGTATAATCACTAACTCTTCCCTTTGCTCTCATCTGCCTTTCTTCTTTTGTTCCTGGGTGATAGTCAGGAATGGAAAACCCTGACCCGGATATGGATGGGGCTAGGAGGATGGAAATAGAATCTTCTGGTCCTTCCTTTCTTCCTTAGTATCTTACTGACTGACCACTTCACTGTGGTCTAAACTCCCCCAGGTGCACATCGACACAAAAAGCGCCTCTCAGATGTTTGAACTGATCCACAAGAAGCTGAAGCACACGGAAGCATACCCCTGCCTGCTCTCTGTGCTGCACCACTGCCTGCAGATGCCTTGTGAGTACCCTGCTCTCAGCCTGAGAGCCAGCAGGCTGATGTGAGCCTCTGAGAGGTTGCTGGGCCTATCGGTCTGACAAAACTCTCTGTGCTTGCCTTTGGGAGGGCAGGCCCAGTGAGTGACTCAGGCTCCTTCTTCCTTGGGTTGCCTCCTGTCAACCTGTGGGTGGAGCTGAGTAAATGGTTGGAGCAAGCCCAGCCTTGCAGTCGGACAAGCAGCAGTTTTGATCATGACAAAAATGTATCTTCTGTGATCTGGAAAGGGCAGGTTTATTTGGTGGTCTTGTCATTTGCAAGAAGGAAATTTCATACTTAGAGGAACTGAACAGATATGCAATGCTCATGTTGCTTTGTTTCAACTATAGTGTATGATTATATATGCATGTGTGTGCATGCGCACGTGTGTGTGTGTGTGTGTGTGTGTGTGATGTCTATATCAGGTATCTTCTTCAGTCATTTTCCACATTATTTTTTGAAATGAGGTCTCTCACTGCTGAGCCTCAGGGATCTTCCTGCCTCTGCCTTGCCAGCTCCTTTATAATAATTATGGGATGGAGCTGGTCCTGGTGGTTGTGTGGCCAGCAGCACTCGGCCAGTCTGAACCATCTCCCCAGCCTTGTGTTTGGTTTTGTTCTTAAGTTGTATCATTCTGACTGACTCCCGAATCTTTATAGACAACAAATGGCATCTTGGGAGCAGGTGGCTGAGTCCTCAAGGTCCATGTGTTTATGGGAACAGAATAAAATGCTTAAAATTATTCATCGTTGCCCCAGAATATAATCGGAAATGAGCCTCAGCTGCACCCAGACTTTGTTACTTTGTTCCAAAAATTGAATATTCTGAAAATCTGTTTGGTTCTCTATAATAATCACCCTAATCAGGATCACCAAAGTCATAGTGATGGTGGCATTAGTGACAACTTGGGGCACTGTCTGATGGGAGGGTCTTAGCACATTGTCACTGAACCTCAGGCTGCTGAACCTGTAAGCTCTTGCTTCTGAGTGAGCTCTTCACATAGAGATGTTACTTTTTGGTGCTTGGGGTCAGGCTTCAGATGAAACCTGTAGCTGTGAGCTGCCATCTGGCTTTACACTGCATTTCTGAGGAACAGTAAATGGACTAGTTAGCAATGCGGTGCCGGTAGAGTGGTGAGAGGATGACAGAGACAGTGAGCTGCACCAGGAAGCCAAGCTTCTCCAAATTCAGCCCAGAGGCTCCACAAATGGCTCTGCAATTAAAGGCACCTGATTCTCTTCAAGAGGACCTGAGTTCAGGTTTCCAAACCACGTGCTTGGTGTTTCACAGATACTTGTAACTCCAGCTCCAGGGGATCTAGCAACTTCTTCCAGCCCTTGGACACACACACACACACACACACACACACACACACACACACACACATACACACACCTCATACACACACCTCATACACAGACATCACATACACACATACATGATACATGCATCACACACACATTATACACACACAACACACATATGCACACATCATACACACAAATACATCACACATACATTGCACACACACAACATACACACACACACACACACACACACACACTTTCCAAAACCAGCCCAGATCCTCATGGAAGTCACTGGAATTTGTTTTCCTCTGCTCCCAGCATCTCCCTGTTTGGTGGCCCATAAGCAATGTGCATAGCCACCATCTTGTCTCTACATGGGGCTTTGAAGACACAATTGTCTAGCTTGTAGGCAGGATTTGATGTCAGGAATTGATGCCCTAGTGTCCATGAAAGGTGAAGCAACCAAGGAAGGAGAGGTACTGCCTATTGTGTGAAAAGGAAGTCTACATCCAGGTAGACTGTGCTGGGTGAGGGTGAGAAGACAAGAAGCCTTTGCCTTCATAGTTCAAGGTCATCTCCACCAAGAAGCCTCCCTGGGTTCCAGTCAGCCCTTCTTGAGTTCATTCTGGTGGCCTCAGCCCATCCTGGAGCCAGCGGCCATTCATCTTTTTCTGTAAAGCGAAGACAAAGATGATCGTGACAATCTTGTTTTAAGTTTTCCCTAGGGACTTCAGTTTTCAGCATGTAATATTCTCAAGCAGGTGCCTTTTCTAGACAGTGGAAAAGGCCATTCGCATGCGCAGGGCACAATATGCCCAGGGTCCCCACAGGAAACAGGAAGCATTTCATGCTGCAGAGAAATGTCAGGAGGGTTGACCAGGCCATGAACGTCCATCTTCAGATAGCTAGGGGTTAACTTGATTGTGACACTCCATCACTGGTAGCAGCAGTATCTCTCCCACCAGACCAGTGGCTTCCTAAGAGGGGGAAGGGCTTGCCTTGCTGGCCTGAGCCTGGGCAGTCATGCCAGAACAAGGACTTCAGGGGTCCCAGGGCTCAGGACAGACACCATGCCTTCTGTCCCTCAGACAAGAGGAATGGTGGGATACTTCCAGCAGTGGCAGCTCCTGGACCGCATCCTTCAGCAGATCGTCCTCCAGGATGAGCGGGGTGTGGACCCTGACCTGGCCCCACTGGAAAACTTCAATGTCAGGAATGTCGTCAACATGTGAGTTATGGATGGCCCTTGACCTGTCCTCTGCCCTCTTTATTTCTCTCCCACTCTGGATTCTCCCAGCAAACCCTCAACTTCCTCTCCAACCCATGTGAGTGTGTAGAAACCCGGTCTCATAGGCACGGAAGACCCTGACCAGGGTGGCAGCTGGCTGAATTACTGCTCTTGTTCCTGTGGCCAAAACAATGGAAGGGAAGACACGAGAGAAGGAGGAAGGAAGGGAATGATGAAGGGAAAGAGGGATGGACTGAGAAAAGGAGAAAAGGAGGGAGGGAGGAAAAGAAGAAGGAAGAGAAGGAGGGAGGGAGAGAGGAAAGGAGAAAGAAAGGGAAGGAGGGAGAGAGAGAAGGAGAAAGGGAGGGACAAAGGGAGGGAGGAAATGAGGAAGGAAGTGAAGGAGGGAGAAAGGGAGGAAGAGGCAGAGGGAGGGAGGGAAGAAAAAGGAAGGAAGGAAGAATGGGAGGGGAGGAAGAAAGGATGGAGGGAAAGAAGGAAGAAAATATGGTTTCTTTTGACACATAGCTGATTGTATAATCCATTCTGGCTGGATCTTGAAGCAGCTTACTGGGACACACACACACACACACACACACACACACAGAGAGAGAGAGAGATGGAGATAGCGAGGATGAGCGAGAGAGAGCGAGAGAGAGAGCGAGTAGAGGAGAGAGAGAGAGAGAGAGATACGGAGGCTCAGCTGGCTCTCCTCTCTTCATGAAGCGCAGGTCCCTAACCCACATGCTGGTGGACCTTCCTTCCCTGTAGACCCAACCTAGGAATTCCTCACAGATGCACCAAGAAGTTTGCCTCTTTGATGACTGTAGGTCCTGCCAAGGTGACAATAAAGATTAACCCCAGAAGCCACCATTATTTGGCCTATGTGTATTGAGGTACATGTGGCCAGTGTAACTGTGAGATTGGAGTCTTTGTCTCATTTAAATGTAACTAGCTGCACATCATGATCTTACTGATGACTGTATTGGCCAGTGTGGGCATATATTACACTTACAACCCTCTGTTCTCCCTAGTGCACTGCAAGGCTTAGCCAAAGGGCCTAAGAACATTTCCACAGAGCACTGGCCAATAGACTACAGCTCCTGAGCCAGCCCAGTCCTCCAGTTTAAGCTGAGAATCATTTTTGTTTTGATTTTTCTTTATTTTTTGTTTTGGTGTGTGTGCACATATGTCATGTTCATGCATGTGTGTACACATGTTCATATGTGAATACATGCACACATAGGATGTACAGGTGAAATATATGGAACAACCTCCAGTAGTACGGTCAGGCACATTGCCCATCTCCTTGGCGATGGGTCCGATTAGGCTAGACTAGCCAGGTAGAGAACGTTGCGGATCTGCCTATCTCCACCTCCCTGTGCTGGGATTACAGGTGTTCACCGCCTCACCCGCTGTCTAAGCAGGCTCCAGGGACCAAACTCAAGTCTGACCCTTTACCCCCTGAGCTATCGCCTCAGTGTGTCCTTATACTTTATACAAACACGCACAAGACAGTGTGACAGCCACTGTGCAGGGTGTACATACCCAAACTATCAACGTTGGCTCCTTCCAGAAGGTTTGGTGGCCACTGACATGGGACATGTCCATTTGAGCATGAACATATTGAGGTTGTTGGAGCCGTAGACCTTCTACTGAGTGTGTGTACAGAAGGACCCACAGAAACCATTTATGTTTAAACTGGTGAGCTAACAATGAGACCTACTTTAATGCCCTGGCTTTCTACTTCAACTTTTATTTAACTTTGATATGAATTTGAACTAATTGTCCTTCATTGGAAGAAGTGCCTTCCTTCTTGGCTCTGCATTCCAAATGCAAAGTGGATTTTAAAAGATTCTCACTTTATTTGCACAAATGATCAAGCGTTGATTTCACTCAACCCCTAACTGGCTTGTTACTAAAATGCCCCAAGTCTTTAAAATCATTTTAAGCTACTGCAAATGGGAGGCCTGATCCAAGTGTGGTCCAGCCTTAAATGTCTCTGATTTAGCCTTAGCTGTCTCTCCACTGAGGCCACAGAAGTCAGAGCAGGGCCAGGGATAATCTCTGCATATGTGCATGCATGTGTCCTTGCCTGTTCATGTGTGTAATATGACTGGCTTGTCTCTTCTTTGCTCTATTCCATTTCTCCTCTGACCCTTTCAGTGTCCCCGATCTACTTAGATAACACAAGTTCCTGACCCCCCCCCCCCAAGATGCAGCTGGGGACAGGAGGCAGGCTGGAGAGAGGGGAAAGGTCTTAAGCTTCCCTGCATGCTGGCTTGGCACATGAGTGCATTGGTGTCTCCTAGAGTTCTTTGCTAAGAGCCTTTCTCTATAGAACAGAACTCATGGGTCACGCAAGAGGTTCCCCACCCCCATCTGGTCAGTTGGCTTCCTTTGGCCCTCCCATCAATTCTTGCTTCCCTGGATGTAGCACACACAGGTTTACAGTTTGACGTTTCCAGTTATCTCCTAATTGGGCCCCTGGGCTTCACTGACAAATGGTATCAGCCCAGTTCATCCACAAGGGCCTCAACTGGCACCTGCTTCACTCACACAAGCTCCTGTGTCAGCTAACTCCAGGAGTGCCACCAGGTCCCAGCACAGCCAGGCTGTCTGGGTTAATTAGTCTTTCTTTACCATGTGCGTTTGCTGGGCCCTAGAAGAACCCAGTCTACCCTGAAACCCTCCTCAAATCAGGGAACATAATCAAAACTGTATCTGTTCCTAGGGAGCCATTTCTTTGCATGGTCAAGGTGTAACACCCCAGTACCCTCCAAAGAAATCTCACCATGGCCCAGCAGGGTTGCTCAGCAGTGAAGACACCAGGTGCCAAGCCCAACAAACTGAGCTCAATCCCCGGAATCCACTTGGTAGAAAGAGAATAAACTCTCGATGTTGTCCTTTCTGAGTTCCACTTGCAGTGGCATGAAGTAAATATGTAAACAAATGCAAAATGGAGTAATTACTAGGCTATCCTGCTAGGATCCAATTGCTCATAGCTTTGCAATCTGAGGAAACACTAGTTTTAGCACCTGTTAGAAGTTTGTTATGAATGAGGTGGTCCTGTGTCTCAGATGTGACCAGGATCATGTTCCATTAATTCTCTGCTCTGTTGTGGTGGACGGCTTTCCCTGCCCTTACATACTGGGCTGATGTTTCTGGCTCTTAGATACATTGATCTACTTTTACAAAGAGATGTGTGTGTGTGTGTGTGTGTGTGTGTGTGTGTGTGTGTATCTATGTGCACACGCATGTGCGTGTTAATGGGACTAAAGGCAGCCTGGATTCAGCCCTCTATCTATTAGGTACGTTTTGTTCTCATCAACCATCACACAGGATGTTGGATTGGAAGACCACTTGGGGTCCTTCCTGTTCTCATGGTCCATGAGGTCCACAGGGTGAGAATGGTCAGAAATGGGGACCCGAAGAGGCATCTGAGAAGCCTGTGCCTGAACAGATCAGAGATCAGGGTTTACCTCTGGGGAATAGAGGTGCCCGACTTCTGGGAAGAGGTGAGGTGGTTGTCAAAGTCATGGGGTCCCTCCACTTCTCAACAGGCTCATCAACGAGAATGAGGTAAAGCAGTGGAGGGACCAAGCGGAGAAGTTCCGGAAAGGTGAGAGGCTCTGCCTAACCCAGCTCCACCTCCACTCCCTGAGCCCTTTACCATCCTTACTGGGACCCCATCTCCTTCCTCAGAGAAGCCATGCCTGCTACCCACTCTCTTCTCACTTTCTCCCTCCCTCTCCCCTTCCCCATTGCCCTCCAGAACACACGGAGCTCTTGAGCCGGCTAGAGAGAAAAGAGCGGGAATGTGAGACCAAGACGCTGGAGAAGGACGAGATGATGAGGACGCTGAACAAGATGAAGGACAAACTGGCCCGCGAGTCCCAGGAGCTGCGTCAAGCTAGGGGACAAGTGGCAGAGCTGGTAGCACAACTCAGTGAAATCTCAGTACGCGCGGGCACCACCCCCTTCCTATTTATGTAGCTTAGCCAGCACCCTGAGTTTCTCACCAGAGTGGGCACAGCAGGTGTAGGGGGAAGATAAGAACCCCAAGATAAGGGAGAAGAGAAAGGAGGACCTTGGACCACAACTGATATGGCTTATTAGTCTGTTTGGGTGACCCTTTAATGTTAACAAATTAGAAAAGAATGACCCTTCCTCTGGATGCTGCTGCTCCCCGAAGTGTGTCTCAGATGGGATGATGCAGGTAGAATTCCTGCCCCTTCCTTGTGGCTGGATGAATTTGTCAGTGAACACCACTATATGCATCCATCCTGATGTTTCACTTTGATATTTGTGACTCTGGTTGCCTGGTGTCAAGTGTGTGTGTGTGTGTGTGTGTGTGTGTGTGTGTGTGTGTGTGTGTGTCGGCTGTTGAGATGCAGAGAGAGAAAATGGTGTCTAGATGTATGTGAAGGATGGCAGGTTCAGCAAGGAAATGAGGACAGTGTGGAGACTTGGTTAGGTTGTGTGCTGATGAGTGCACCATCTTGCCATTTTTGTCTTCCCACAGACTGGCCCAGTATCTTCTCCACCTCCCCCTGGAGGTCCACTCACCTTGCCTTCCTCCACAACAACCAATGAACTGCCTCCACCCCCACCTCCTCTCCCCTTTGCCTGCTGCCCACCCCCACCCCCACCTCCCCTTCCTCCTGGTGGGTCTCCCATCCCCCCAGGTGCCCCACCCTGCTTCAACTCAGGCCTGCCCCTGCCTCAGGACCCCTTTCCCAGCAACAATGCCCCACTCAGGAAAAAGTGCATTCCCCAGCCTTCACACCCACTGAAGTCCTTCAACTGGGTCAAGCTGAATGAGGTAAGTGGCTAAGGGACTGGCCAGGTCCGTGTCCTGCAGCTTGCTTTTTTGCACAGGCCATCTTCATTGTCTTCAGGATGGCCATGGTGGGCACTGAAGATGGGTTTGCTAGGGTCAGGGGGCTCACCTCTGAGGACACTAACACTGGGAGAAATGTTTGCTGTAGACCTTGTGTTTACCGGCAAAGCTGCTTACCAATGAACTTGAGTATGCTAAGGATGAACAAAAAAAGCAGACATTAGGGGCAAAGGAGATGGCTCGGTGGACAAGAGTGCTTTCTCCGTAAGCATGGGAAGCTGAGTTTGAACCCATCATCCACATAAAACAAACAAACAAACAAAACAAAAAACAAAAAAAAACCCACAAGAAAATATTTTTATAGATATATTTATATATAGATATAGTTATATAGATATAGATATCTCTGGGCAACTTCTCTAGGCAGCAACTGTGACCTGCACATGTTGCTTTCTGATGGAGCAGTGAGAGAGCTATAGGCCAGGAGAACATGAGCAGGTAACGGACATTCCAGAACCTAAAGCCAGAGGCTGTGTGGAAAGCAAAAGATGCTAGTTTGTACTTGCAACTTATAAAATTGTTTTTTAATATGTTATCAAGTCAGGGGCCAGTGAGGGAGCTCAGTGCATAAAGGTGCTTGCTGCTCAGGCTGACAGCCTGACTCAAGGCCCTGGAACCCGTAAGGTGGAAGGAGAAAACAGATTCCTGCAGGTTGACTTCTAACCTTGACACATGTATGTAGTGGCATGTGTGCCCCTCCAAGAAATAAATGTAAAATAATTTTAATGGACTGTGAAGGATGAGATAGATAACTCAGTTGGAAAAGTACTTGTCAGGCAAGTCTGAGGACCCAGGTTTGATACCTAGACTCACATGAAGAAGAAGAAGGAGAAGGAAAAGTAGGATTAGTAGTATTAGTAGTTGTAGTTGGAGGAGGAGGAGGAGGAGGAGGAGGAGGACATGATGGTATGGACTTGATCCCACACTGAAGAGGCAGAGACAGGGCAATCCCTGAGGCTCTCTGGCCAGTCAGCCAGCCTACCTAAGCTCCAAGACAGCGAGAGACCCTGTCTCTGTAAAGGTGAGCAGCTCTTGTAGAATAACACCTGCAGATGACCCAGTTTACATATGCACAGTACACACATATGCACAAGCATGCCTCCATATATGTGTATACATACCCGCCCCACACATATGCATATCCCCTCACGAGATGTATTCAATTGTAGGATGTAGCAAGGATTAAGAGAATACAAAGACTGGTGAGCTGCCTAAGGTGATAAAGTCTGTGTATGCCTGATGACATGAGTTCAGTCCCAGAAACCAATGTGAAGGTGGAAGGAGAGAACTGATTCTACAAAGTTGCCCTCTGACCTTCACATGCACATACTGTGGCACAAAAATGCCCATGAACACTTAGCATATATATTACATACACACAGCATGAACAACAAGAAGAAAATGAGACAAGATGGTCAATAGCCTCTGTGATATTGGTATGATGTTGGGCTGTGGGCTGGTATTAATAAATGCCACATGAATAGGGACCCAGAGTAAGATAGTCTACCCTTCCTATATCCATGGAGTGACAGCCTACTATGCAATACCACGCTCTTAATTCCATGACAGGGCAGATGATTTGATTATTTGACCTTCAGCTTCCTATCTGTAAACTGGGGTCACCACAATGCCCTTCAAAGAATGGCTCTGAGGAATGACTGGCAGAATATTTTGAAAGCACTGGGACCAATGGCTGACACGGACAGTCTTAGTAACGTGAGTTAGGTATTACTCATGGTGCACTCCACATGTGCTCTAAGTCCGTCATCACGATTCTCATGCCAACCCGGTTGAACTATGCTCCCCTAAGACTCAGTTTCCCATTTGTGCTATGGGGCTAAAACACTGTCTTGCCATTTACTCACAGATCACATGATAGCAGGGCTGGAGATGTTGGTTAGTGGGTCTGCCTGGCTCCGAAGGTGGTGCTCTGTAAGGGGGACGATCATGAAGCAGAGTCCTGGGGAAAGGCTGGGTGGCACTTCTGTGGCTATCTCCAGGGCTCAGAAGTCCCAGAAATCTAGGTTAGAGATGACAGAGTGTTGAAAAAAAATTTAACTGGAGAATTAGCATTCAAGGTGGATATATCAGGGAGAGAAAGATGGACGCTATGATGTGGCAATTATCAGAAAGGGCCTGGCCCTGATGATGCTTCCTAGAAAGGCTGAAAACCTTGGCAGATGGGTGGGACAGGCTGTGTTTGAGAAGCAGTTAAGGTTGAGGTGACTGGTTTGTCATGTTGAACACCCAAGTGTTTCAGTCCCTCCATCCTTGCTCTGACCTCCCCAAGAATACAGAGGACTGGAAATCTTACTCTCATGGACCTCCCCACCCTTGAACAGGAGGTGCTGGGTCCCTAGGTCCCCACATTGTTTCAGTTAGCTCCCCTCCCTGCCTTCCTCACTGAGTTCCCATCTCCTCTCCCCACCCCTACCCCCACTCTCTCTCTCTTCTTCCCCTCCCACATCTTCCTTTCCCGGAACCCAGTTTCTTCCTCTAGCCCCTTCTTCTAGCCTAGATATGCTCTTAAATGTGTAGACACACACACACACACACACACACACACACACACACACACACACACACAGACGCACACACACACACAGTGGTTGTTTCCACCATGAAAAGAATGCGTCTGTGTTGGCTTTGGCCAGTTGCCTATATCCCTTGCTGCTGTGAGCTTCAGAGCCCAGCATTCCACATGAGGGTCTCTGGCCTTCGGAAGGCCACAGGAATGTCTCCTCCCTCTTGACTCTGGCCTAGCCTCCTCTTTTCAGAGTTTAAGAAAACAGAAGTGAGTGAAAGGCACACTGACTCCAATCTGAGGAGGTGATGCAGGAAGGGGTGAGGGAGGTTGTCTGACTGGCCTCTAGACAGATGAAAGTGGGTGACTGGGTAAATTTAGCTCCAAAGACTAATGTTCTAGATAAGATGGAGGAGGGATGGCGCAATGAGAGGTACTCTCCTACTCTATGCATGTCCTCCATGCTTGTCCTCTGGACAACCTACATGATAATACAAGATTACTGGTGCAATTTAGGCTTCTATAGACCCTAGCACAAGGGTCCTCCAGAAAGATAGGACAGTGCCTCAATTGAGAGAGCTGGAAACTATAAACGTATAGGTCCATTGTGATCATAACTGATGGACACACCTTCCCTGGCTGTGACCAATAGGGGCTTGAGGCAAGTTTTTGCTGATCCTAACAGAGCCTCTCCACAGGGCCAGCATGTCCCAGGTTTTGGCCCATGTCTTTCTTATGAGAATTGGGGGAAGTAGGAAGAAGATCCTGGGAAAGAAAATGGCCATCTTAGTCCTAGGAAATGCAACCCGTGTTCAGGCCCAGATGACCCAGTATATGTGTGAGCCACAAGTCTTCCAGAGACTGAAGGCAGAGAACAGGCACGCAGGGTGCTCTCAGAGTATTGCCTTGGGTTGACTTTTCTGAAAGAAGCAAAGAGCCCCTCCTTTGATGTGTGTGCTCCAACTCTCCGGCACTTCCAGTCATTTCTCAGACACTTGCATGTAGCGTCACAAGAAAGGGAGAGGATGAAGAGGTGGTGTCCTCTGTCTCTGCCTTGAGCAGAGTATTGAGGAAGAGGGAGGTTGGAGAAAGGTGGTGTTATCTGACCCCTTTCTGGAAGTCTGAAAGCCCGGCCACTGTAACATGTGCCATTGGGGACTGGTGGGGTTGGGGAACTGTTGGCATCTCTGTCATGGAGAAGCCAGGTCAGTCATGAGTTCCTCTCCTTACCCTGGTTCTCAGGAGCGTGTCTCTGGTACTGTGTGGAATGAGATTGATGATATGCAGGTGTTTCGGATTCTGGACCTGGAAGATTTTGAAAAAATGTTCTCAGCATATCAGAGGCACCAGGTAAGACTGAACTCTCTGGTCTCTTGGGTCTTGACTTCCAATATTGACTTACACACACACACACGCACGCACATGCACATACACACACACACACATGCACGCACATGCACGTACACACACACAAGTTTACCTACAGAGAGGTTAAGGCTGTAGGGAAGATGATGGATGCTGCTCCATGTCACTCAGAGGATCAACACTAGGGCTTCCTGAAGGCCCTGCTCTGTTCTGTTGATCAGTCGCTTCAGCCAGAGAATGGAAAGGGGGTTGGTTTGTAGCCAGATACAGGTCTAAAATGCTATGTGCTTGTAGAAACTTCCAGGGGTACCGACTGTCAGTTCTCATCTTCCAATACTGAGTGACTCTGAAGATGGGTGGGGCTCTGGAATCTGAGTGCAATTGTCACACCTGGAGGCCTTCCTCCAGGTCCACTTGGTGATGGCCAGTTCTATGGCCCTTGTTTCCCATGTGTACACACGTGTCTTCTAAGATTACTGTGTACATTTCTTCATCTGTTCTTAGCCCAGGATACCGGCTTTAAGAACTTCTGGTACACTCAGGGGTCCTGAGCTCTGGTTGGTGGCTAGATGCTGAGGCCTACAGAGGGTATCCTACTTTGTATTTTTCCACATCTAGACCCAGAGATGACTCTTTGAGAAGTAGTCAGGGCCAAGGTTGCAGGGGACCCATCCAAAGGAATAGTGCGGAGTTGACACTCTAGCCCTGCCTTGGGATTCCAGATAAAACAAATGATTATTTATTTGATTTAAATGTGGCTGTCTGTAACATCTGATCCACTACTCTTAATTCCAAAGCAACATTTTAGCTCATGCTGTGGTTGGGCTAGCATGGTCATGGACAGGTCGAGGCCTCGGGAGCCAGGAACAATTATGTGAACACCTGTGCCCTGAGTAGGACGGGGTGGAGTGGGGTGGGGTGGGGCGTACGGATGTATCAGACATGGCAAGGCCACACTCTCTTTCATTTATGAGTTATTCACTGGGGTTTTGGACCAGCCTTTCCAAAGCTCTGAGCTAGGATGGGAGACAGCTGGGATAGAGTTCAAGTGGGCCTTAAGGCCTCCCACTTGTTCAGAAGTCTGAAAGCCCTCATGTGCCTACTTTAGGCTGCTGAGCCCACGCCCTTACGGCTCACCAGGGCCCCTCTCACGTTCAGTATCAAGGACTGACATCACAGCAGTCAGCCTAGAGCAATGCCAGAAGCCAAACTCACCTGGTTACGACCCTCTCTGTATCTTAGGACCCCAGGCCTCACGGAGCACAGAAGGTCCTGAGTCCTCTTTATGTCCTACGTGGCTGGTGGCTTCAAGCCAGTCAGTGTGAGGAAGGAAGACACAGGACAAGCTGTGCTCCTAAGTCCCTTTGATGTCAGATAGGCAAGGAGAAGGGGCAAGTTCAAGGTCACCTGCTTTTCCTGCCCCAGAGACAGGTACTATCACAGGCTTTTGATTCAAGTTCATGTATTGAGAAAGAGTTCACCTTGGTGGTGGTGGAATACCCCTGCCCTCCCAGCAGGTTCTCAGCAGAGGCAAAGAAAGAACTAGTGGTCAAAGAGTGAGGTCTCAGTTCTCATGTTTTGGGGGGCGCTACTTGGCCCAGGTCAGCACCTCCCTGGTCCCAAAAAGGAGGACTGCCTGGTGTTTGCTTCTCCTTCTCCGGCTTCTCTGGGTGCATGTCTGCCTTGAGCTGCTGTCCGTGACTATTTCTGGGTTCCTGTTTCCGGTTCCTGGGAGCACAATGGACAGGCTAGATACCAAAGACACCCACATTTGTCTTGATGTTCCCTCATCCCCAGACTATTGACTAACACTGTGCATGTTTAATTCTCTGATGGCTGTGGCCGCTGCCTGCCTAGGAGCTGATAACTAATCTGGTTCTCAGCAGGTGAGTCACTCTCGGGCCTTTGAGCCCTCTGTCTCTTACCCAGTGTCCTGGGCTGTAGCCCGGAACGGGGTCCATGACAGAAGGCTTGCCTGCACTGTCTCCAGCCTTTATCGCTCATCCATGTAGGGTGGCACGCAGGAGGGTTCCCAGAGAGAGAGAGAAAATGTGAGAAACCGAGGGACGGCAAGCAGACCTCTGCCAGGCGCGGAGGCGAATGCTCACAGAACTCAGATGGCTTCTAGTTCTGTGGTATCACCTACCAGTCCCAAGGCAAGGCTCTCCAGCACGAACGCACATGTTGGGCGCTGCACAACTCCAGAGGGAAAAATCCACAAATATAATGGCGTGCTCGGCAGGCCCTGGAGTTGTGTGCTTTGGAACATGTGCTCTGGGCTCTGGGAAAGTCTCTCGAGTCACAACTGTGTTCTAGACAGGCTTCTGCATCCCTGACCAGGGGGGAACAACAGAAGGAGGTTCGGGATCTTTGACTTCTGCCTACTGGTTTCCCAGAAGCGAATTCAGTATGGATTCTGTCTCTGTTTTCCCTTATGACCTTGTAAAGCCCTTTACTCCTGCCACATTGCGATAGGCTGGAAGTCTCCAGAAGTTAGACACTATGGCCTTATGGGCTTTTGAATCAACTTCTCCTCATAAGCTTGAGGAAGCTCTGGTTGGGCGTGGGTGTATTATAGTGGACACCATATTGCCTGAAGCCAGAGAGATCAAGTATGGCTTCCATTTGGGCAGCTCCTTTCCTGGGTTTCCAGGAGAGTCTGAGCTCTAAGAAGGGGTGGGGGGGGGGGAACCCTTCACCACCCTCCACCCTTTCTAACCCCGCGTGGTCCCAGATCCTCTCACAAACACCCTAACCTCTCACATCTCTTTCTCTGGGTCCTGTCCACTGGGTCAGGGGCATCCCCATGTTGAAAGGAGGGCGGGTCTGAGAGGTGAGCTAGAAAATTGGGGTCACCTCCCTTAGTGCTCCCCCTTTAACTCATCGTTTGCAGAAAGAACTGGGCTCCACGGAGGACATCTACCTAGCCTCGCGCAAGGTTAAAGAACTGTCAGTCATCGATGGCCGGAGGGCTCAGAACTGTATCATTCTTCTCTCCAAGTAGGTATTCACCTGTATCAGGGAAAGGGGCCCCCCAAGAAGACGACCAAAATGGGTAGCGGAGGGCCTGAGAAATGGATAACTCCTTGAGAGAGTGCTTGCCTGGCTGCCCAGCCTGCACCAGGTCCTGGCTTAACTCTGAGCACTGGAAAACAACAAACACAGTGGTTGAGCCCGTGGGCCCAGGGAAGGTGGCGGCGGCGGCAGCAGAGGAACAGGCTGCTGATGCTGGCCTTGCCTCTCTGACTTCCCCCGGAGGGGACGGGGATGGACAGTCCTCTAGACCTTTGTCCTGCAAGGCCACATTAAGCAACAGCACGGAGGGCTCTTCAGACAGGAAACGGCCCCATCCACGAGGCTCCTGACTAGCATCTGGGAACAGAGCTGCCCTAAGCCCACAGAGGGCCCACTCGGCTTAGGCCTGGGAGCGGCATGATCTCAGCCTACAAGCATTTCCCTGGGCTTTGGAACAAACAAGCAGTATCTGTTAACAGCACGGCTTCTGTATGGGGCCTCCCCGAGGCAGGGTCAGGGGCACCGCCCCAAGCTCTATTCTTAGTGCCGCCTACAGCCTCCTCTGGGACATCTGCCCCCTCTGCCCTCCCACTAGTTCCCTGGCCTTGAGTTTCTTCCATTGAGTGTGAGGGGTGGTGCTGGTGGGGGTGTGCTTGTTCCTTAGAGTCCTAGGGGGTGTGTACCTGGAAGGGTGGAGAAAGACTGTGTAGGGGGTGAGCAGGGGGCCTCCTGGAAGACCTATGGGAGGTGGATGGGAAGTGGGCACTGTCAGAGACGGAATGAACAAGGTTGTTTGCCCAGCGTTCTGCTGATGCCCTGCTCCGTCCTCCCATGGAGATGCTGAAGCCAGTAGAGGCAGAAGGGAGGGGTGGAGGAGGAAAAAGAGACTGGTCAGAATGTCCCTGCCTGTGTCTGTCTTAATCCCACATGTCTCATCAGCTCTGATGGAGCTCAAGCAAGGCAGTGAGGACTCTGGCTTTGATAAGAACCAAAACACTCATTATTGGGTATAGAGTGCATCATATTTCCTCTTTATTAAAATTAGACTCTATTATGAAGTTGGCCCGGGAAGGCTTTGTAGAGGAGAGAAGAGAGAGGGTTCAAACTGAGGGCTAGAGAGGAAAGGATGTGGCCATACAATGGGGAAAGAAGCCCTGGGGGCCACACTGAGGGCCAGGCCAGGCTGCTGAGCAAGGGTTTGCTGCAGGTTGAAGCTTTCTAACGAGGAGATACGACAGGCCATCTTGAGAATGGATGAACAAGAGGATCTCGCTAAGGACATGTTGGAGCAGGTAAGCACCCTCAGGGGAAGAGAGCAGCCCAATCTGGGTGCAGCCATAGCACTTCTACCTCATCTCAAAAAGGCTGAGGCCTTGGGTCAAAAAGACTTGGGTCTGGAGGCATTGAAGAAGTTTCTAGAAACTTCCCCGGACTAGTGTTTCCTTTAGAACAGGCTGCCAGAGAACTTTGTGGCCCCTGCAAGGTCCCAAGAAGAGTCAGGGTGGCAAGGGTCAGTTCCTCCTCAAATTGGTTGCACTTCCATCTACTGTGGTCTTTGAGACAGACCTAGGAAATGGAAAACAGGCATGCCATCAATTGGGCTTTATTAAAATGAAGAGCATAGTTGTCAAGCATGCATGAGGTCCTGGGTTCCATGCCCAGGACCACAGAAACTGGGTGTGGTGGTATAGATCTACAATCCCAGAACTGGTGCTTGAGGCCAGCCTAGACTTCATGAGACTATCTCAAAAGATGAGCTGGGCTTTTTTTGATGCAATGGCTCAGCAGTTAGGCGCGTTTGCTGCCTTGCAGAGGACACAAGTTCATTTCCTGGCACCCACATGCTAGCTAACAGCTATCCATAACCCTAATTTCAGGGGACCTAACTCCCTCTTTCTACCTATGTGGGTGGGCACTAGGCACGCATGTAGTACAGACATGCATGTGCACAAAATACCCATACCCATAAACTAAAATAAAATTTAAAATATATTAAAAAGAAGAGAAAGAGTCAGTGTCAATCAAAGGGTATGTGTCCCACCCCCACCCCCAGTGATAGCAAGCCAAAATGTAGACGGTATTTTCCAAGCATACATATAACAAACAGCATATACTCCTGGTAGAGAATGCTACAGATCGATGAGAAAGTGGCAAAAGAAGCAGTTTTGAAACTGAGCTGAACAGGCGATTTATGGAAGACAGTGTCTGGCAGTCTGTGAGCGTATGAACAACCCCAATGTCAGTTGTCACAAGAGAAACCCAGTAAACCACAGCAGAGGAAAGCACACACCCACTGTTAGCTACAATTAAAGACTGACAACCACATGCTGACAAGGGTGTGGCAGAACTGGGATTACCAGGCATCTCGCTTTGCAGAGCTATTTGCCATGCATATTAAGGCTAAACATACATCTGCCCTGTTGCCCAGGATCTCACACTTAAGTTCTTACAGAAGAGAAGCCAATATACATACTGAAAGACATACACAGACTTAATTATAGCAACTTGAGTTATTAAACCTCCGGAAGGGTGAGCAACCCAACTGATCATTAATAGGAAAGTGGGTAAACAGACTGTGGTACATCCCTTCAGTGGACTACTACTAAGCAGTAAACAAAGACAAGCCAGTGGCACAGCATGGGTGAATCTTAGATGTTACATTGAGTGAAAGAAGCCATGTGCAAATTGAATATAGTGACTTGGCTGATTTTCTGGGCTATGACAAAATACCTGAGACCAGCTAATCTATAAGTAAGAATTTACTTGGCTCATGGCTCTGGAGGCCAGAAGTCCAAAAGCATGGTGCTGTATCAGCTTGGCACCTGTTGAGGTCTTGGGCTGTGCTAAAGTGTGGTAGAGGGCATCATGGGAGGAGATGGAGAAGGTACTATGACTTGGATTTCTCTTTCTCTTAATCAGGCCACTAATGCCACTACTAGGGTGTTACTTTTGTGACCTCATCTAACCCTAATTACCCCCCAAAAGGCTCTACCTACTGCCAGTTGTCATTGACATATGAATTAGGAGGTTTCAATGTACAGAGAGTGCTGGCTGCTCTTACAGCTGAGACCAGGGTTTAGTTCCCAGCACCCACTTGGAGGCTCACAAACCTCTGTTAACTCTAGTTCCAGGGGATCCGATCCCTTCTTCTGGTCTATGCAGACACCACACACACATGACACATTTATATTAAAAGTAAAACACTTGAGTTCAGTGTAGCCAGGTTGACCTCAAAACTGATGCGCAGAGCAGACTGGCCTCAACTTGCTAGGTAACTCAAGCTTGCCTTGAAGTTGGTAGTTAGACGAGGCTGGCCTCAAACTCGTTATGCATGTAACACAGGCTATCCTCAAATTTTTGTAGGTAGCCAAGGCTGGCCTTGAACTCTTAATCCTCCTGCCTCAGCAGGCCCCTCCCCATATTGAGCAGAGGCAACGCATGGGCTTCTCTGTGCCTCATGCTGTGCGCACTGCTCAAGAGCGTCCCTTCTGACTCACGCCTGCTCTTTGCAGCTCCTCAAGTTCATCCCTGAGAAGAGCGACATTGACCTCCTGGAAGAGCACAAGCATGAGATTGAGCGGATGGCACGCGCAGACCGCTTCCTCTATGAAATGAGCAGGTCAGATGGGCACTGGGCATAGCAGGGGGCGGGGCGGTTCCTGGCTCAGCTCTGCACCAGGTGTAGCAGGAGACTTGGGGGTAGAGTAGGGAAGGATGGCCCAAGAGGAGGCTGGAGCTGCCTTGGAGCCACAGGTCCATCTGTGATGTAGCCTGTCCTGTCCACAGGATCGACCACTACCAGCAGCGGCTACAGGCCCTCTTCTTTAAGAAGAAGTTCCAGGAACGGCTGGCTGAGGCCAAGCCCAAAGTAGAAGGTAGGAGTGGGGTGATGCCTGGGGGTTGATTAACAGGGCAGAGGGAAATTTCTGTCTTACCCTGCCCCCCAGAGAGATGCTCAAGTCAAGGATAACATTTAAAATTGTGGCATTTACATTTTGCAGCAGGGCTTTATGTGGCTTAGGCTAGCCCCCAGTTTGCTATGTAGCGGAGGCTAGCCTTGAACTCCTAATCTTCCAGCTTCCACTGTGCAAGTGATGTGATTACTGGAGTTCACCATCAATTTGAAACTGATTATTATAGAGAAATGTTCTTGTTCATGTTAGCGTACATGCCAACCAGATGTTTCCCTCTGCCTTGGCATTGGCTCCCCACCTGACATCTGCCCCAGACAGGCACAGAAAGGATGGGAAAATAGGAACGTAGCCAGCATCCTTCTTGGGGCCTGGCATGCACAGAGTCGTCTATCCTTTCCTACTTGAGAAGTGTCGAGCTCACAGAGTCTTCTGGGCATGTCTGCTTTAGTGTAAGCTCATCAGAAAGCAGGGGATTGCATAAGGTGGTCCCTAGAGAGGGGGTCTGGCTTGACACAGAGTCTGGGTGACACAGGCCCTCTCCACATTTCCATTTCTGATAGCCTTGACGAATGCTGTGGCGATGTAGATGTTTGCTGTCCTTCCAACTGGTCCCTTCCCTCCTGTCCCTCATCATTGTGTCAGAAAGCATATCCTTGGGGCTGCTTGTCAGGATGGCAGAGGAGCACACAGTGCAGGGAATTGTGGGAAAGACTGAAGGGCGGGATGGTGGGCAGCTGTGTGCACCTAGAAAGGAGAAGCTGCCTGGATCTCCCTTGGGGATAAGGACAAGACTTCCAGGACAGGAAAAAAAACAAACAAGAGACCATCTTGGAGGCTCAGGGTGCCAGGCTGGGAGGCAGAGCAGAGCATAGGTGCCCCCTGCTGGACACTCTCTGCGATGCCTCGTTCAGAGAGCAGGTCAGGTCATTCTCAAAGGCTGCTTAGGGATGTAGGAGATTGTAGAGAGAAAGGTAGTGGTGTTCAGTGTGTACACGCATGCACACGCCACAAGAGACCTGAATAGACCATCCATCTCTGTGGTATCTCTCAAGGCCTTATTTTGGAGACATGAGGCACAGGGGGGTCAGGCCAAGGTGCAGGCACTCCACTATTTTTGCATCTTAGGCCAGTGGAGGAAATGTGAATGGTGGCCATTTGTAACCATGGAACCAAAGTAGCTTAGGCCCTGGGAAGGCTTCATCTTACACTGTTAGTTGCTCCAAAGAGCATGTACCTAAGCTCTAAGACTCAGCTGGGATGGTTCATGAAGTCTCTTCTATAATATCAAGCTACAGAGAACTAAACATCAGGGAAAGGGGAGGGAATCACTCTTCTACAGCTATGGACATCCATCCACTATGGCTGGCTGCTGTCCTTGAAGGGCTGTGAGCCAGGGCTAGGGAGAGGCGCCCAAAGCTGTGTACCTAGTCATGTCAGTGTGCTCTTATCTGTTCAGGAGTTGAGCTTCATATTTATTCCTCCTCCTAGGTCTCCCAGAAGTATTCCTGAAGTAGCTAAGCTTGAACCTACCTCAGCTGGGTGCTGAGTCACTGACACCCACCTCTCATCCCTGACTCGGGGCTGTGGGGGAAGTTATTTCAGGGCAGCTTAAGCCCAAGTTTGATAAATTTCCCAATTCTGTTTTGAATATATTCTCCCTATGAATACATTCATTGCTGAGTACACCAAATTTACCAATTCTCATTACAAGCAGATTCACTAAATATAGCCTCAATGAATGTGACTGCAAATGTAATATTCTTATGAATGTATTCATGAACATATTATTCTCGCGAATGTCTCTGAAATGTCAGCATCACAGATGCGAGTTTTCTCATCTTCTCTGATTTCCTTTCAACTCTTATCATTTTCTGTTTTGCCAACATTTTTAGCATTTTTTAAAGGATATTCCTTTGTAGATTTCTCAAACAGCCCATCAACCTTAGAAAAACTATCCCTGGCCACCTAAATTGCTGGGGATTTTTGCAAGTAGATTCTATTTACTTTTTTTTTTTTTAATGAACCTTTTATTGAAATATGGCTCACACAGATCATTACAGATTTCACGTTGGACAATTAGAAGTCATTCCCCATGCTGTCCATGTAATCAACCCAGGTCAAGCACTTGAATGTCTCCAGGCCCTGTGTCCCTTCCTGTCCTTTGCTTGTGAGCTTCATCCTTAACAACTAAGCCCCATCCCCCCCCCATAAAGCATCTCTCTACATAGTCTGTCAGCCCTCAGACTCACTATGTAGGACAGGCTGGCCTCGAACTCACAGAGATGCACCTGCCTCTGCGCTCAAGTGCTGGGATTAAAGATGTGTGCCACCACTGCCCGGCTCTAGCCCTTCTTTATAGTCCCTCCAAACACTAAAACTGTCACCCTTCCAGATAAGCTTTCCTTGCTCCTCTTCAGAGACCTCTTGATGTCTGGATGAGTTTTTCTATTTTGAATTTTCTATAAATGGAATAATGTGTTATGAGTGCTTTTATAATGGCTGCTTTCTTATGTCTTAAGAATTTCCATCCGGGGGGGCTATTGACCTAGGAAGTGTCTGCTCCCCCATTTTCTAAGGCCCCAATGACAGAGGGGGACATCAGGTGTTGTCCTCTCTCTTTCTCCATATTGTTTTTGAGACAGTCTCTCACTGTACTTGAAGCATGTTCTTTGGGCTAGGCTGGCTGGATAGCAAGCTCCCAGGATCCTGCTGTTGGGCTGCTCCCCCCTCTCTACCATGGGGGTTACAGCCCCACACATGGTTATGCCTAGCCTTTTTTGTAGGTGGTGAGGATTTGAACCCAGATCCTCTTGCTTTCATAACAAGTGCCACGGGCTTTTCTTTTACAAATCTTGATAACAAGCATCTTCAGGAATTTTCAGTCCAGCAGAGCCATGGACCACTGGGTGGGTTAGTCCTTTACTACTGTCTCAGGGCACAGGTGCTGGTACCTAATGTTGTCCTCTGACCTCCTCACACCTGCACGTGCACATACCTGCACAGGAATATAAACACATGGGCACCCACATGAACAGACATTTACTTACACACAATATAGAATTTCAAAATGTGTCAAAGCATCCCATAATGAAAAGCTTCAGAAAACACAACACTGTTAGGTCTAAAAACCAATAAAATTGCCATATTCAAGTATGTATCCATAAAAAGTATAATAATCTTTATGTGTATGACTATTCTAGATCATTCTAGGGGTGGTTTACTCTGAGGATAGGCTAGCTTTGTCCTGAGGGACAGAGGGATGGAGGGACCAGATCAGAATGGGTAGTTTCTACCCAAGAGATAAAAAGGCAGCCCTTTCTATAATCCTCCTGAGAAGCCAGGTGCCCTGCTCCCTGTGCAGCATCCTGAGCTGTCCCCTTTTTCCCAGCCATCTTGCTGGCCTCCCGAGAGCTGACCCTCAGCAAACGCCTGAAGCAAATGCTGGAGGTGGTCCTAGCCATTGGTAACTTCATGAACAAGGGGCAGCGTGGGGATGCCTATGGGTTCCGAGTAGCCAGCCTCAACAAGATCGCTGATACCAAGTCCAGCATTGACAGGTGGGGACCCATTGACTTCCTCAGCCCTGTTTCACCCCATCCTAAACTCTCTCTTCCCATCTCTAATCTCTAATGCTCTTCTATCTCTCCATTCTAGCTGCCTTGTTCTTGTTCATTTTAAAAATATTTTAAAGAATTATTGTAGTGTGTGTGTGTGTGTGTGTGTGTGTGTGTGTGTGCGTGTGTGTGTGTGTGTGTGTGTGTGTGTGTGTGAGAGAGAGAGAGAGAGAGAGAGAGAGAGAGAGAGAGAGAGAGATTATGCATGAGTTCACAAGCATGTACAGTGTGCATATGGGTGCAGTTGGGGGGGCAGTAAAAAAAGGGTATTTGATCCCTGACACTAGAGGTACAGGCATTTGTGGGTGCTTAGAACCCTTAGACTCAAGCCCTCTGGAAGAGCAAAAAGCTGCCTTTAACTGCCAAGCCATCTCTCTATCCCACTTGTTGCTTTTCCCTTTCTTCACACTCCATCTGGCTTCTTCATTCCCCTCCCCCTCCTCCCCTGACACAGCTGTCACCCACAGGAACATCTCTCTGCTCCATTACCTGATCATGATTCTGGAGAAGCACTTTCCAGACATCCTGAACATGCCCTCGGAGCTGCAGCACCTACCAGAAGCTGCCAAAGTCAAGTAAGCAGTCCCCCCACACTTCCTTCACCTATGACTGTACCAGCTAGCTTCCATCATTTGAAGGGGACACTAGGAGTTGAAAATGTCTCCTCAGGGAGACATTTGACAGAGATGGTTTGCTCTCTGAGGGGGCTCATCACCTTATTTCAGAGGTGATTATGGAAGATACCAGAAGAGTGGAGAAGTAAGCTGTGTATAGAAAGAATGCCCTTAACAGGAACATTAATTAAGTCAGTTGAGTTGTGGGCAAATGGAGCTTAAGCCTAACAGGGAGACAGTGTAGAACACCCTCTCTGGTTATCCCAGGGTCAGGTTAGTCATGCAGCACACTGCCTAAGCTGCCTGGGGAGGGAGCCATGCAGAAGGGGCTGACTTGGAATAAAAAATGATCATCTGGATGCTGGAAAGATGGCTTAGTGGGTAAGAACCCTGGCTGCTTTTCCAGAGGACCCAGGTTCAATTCCCAAAGTCCCACATGGTGACTCACAACCATCTATATCCCCAGTTCCAGGGGATCTAATGCCCTCAGATGACCTCCTGAGGCACCAGACACACATGAGGTGCCCAGCTCTGTATGTAAGCAAAACTCTCTCATACACAAAATTAATTTAAAAATAAGCACACTTTAAAACTGTCCAGTCAGTTGGAAGAGTGGGGATGCTGACCTGTAGTGGGCAGAGCATCTTCAAAGACCATAAGACTTAATATGTGTCTGTCAAAGCCAGAAATGCTAAAGCTAACAGGTACCAAACTGTATTGAGATACTCTGTGCTATAACGGAACACTTAAGACTTGACGACTTATTAAGATTAGATGTTTATGTGAAATCTGAGAGCATGGTGCCTTGATCTGCTTAACATCTGTGACACTTCAGTGTGGCAGCAGCAGCCCAGGCTAGGACGGACAATGGAAAGCCACAGTGCCCTCTTGGGGGCTCCACCTTCATGGCTGACATCATCATTACCAAATGATCTCTCCAAAGCTCCACCTCCAAATCCCATCGACATCTGACTTTGGAAAGACAGCCTGTTAAATGGTGATGGACACTGTCTAGCGGTAACGAACAGAAAGAAATCCGAGCCAGGCGCAGGTGTGAGAAAATTTTTGGTAGGGCTTGGGAGATACGTCAGCAGGTAACATGAGGATCTAAACTCTATACCTAGAACCCAAGCCACCCTGCCCAAAAAAAGTGGGCAGCTCCTAGGAAACGATGCCTGAAGTGTCTGTTGACTTTCACATGCATGAGCGCGCACACACGCATGCACGCACGCACGCACACACACACGCACACACACACACACACACACACACACACACACAGAGGAACTCTGTGAGACACGGCATCTAGAAGGATCTATGGAGCAGAGCTTCCTACTGACACCACCAACAGGCACACAGGGCACTGACTTGCCAGAGTCATGTGTCAGGAGCCTAAGCGGGGTTGAGACTCAAGGCCACCGCGCCTGAAGCTACTCTTTGCCTGAACCACCCTTGGCTCCTCACATCCAGAGCTGATGGATTTCCTTCCCCTCCCATGTCTCCCACAGCCTGGCGGAGCTGGAGAAGGAGGTGGGCACTCTCAGGAATGGCCTCCGAGCAGTGGAGGTGGTAAGTGAGCCGGCTGGGCTTGGTGGAGGGGGCTGCCCAAGGAAAAGCCAGTGTTGCTGCCATCACTGGGTCCAATGCCCTCCCCCAACCCAATACACACACACACACACACACACACACACACACACACACACACACACACACACACACACACACACCACCTCAGACAGCAGAAGCCTCCCTATGATGCATTTTGATGACCCAGGGCCCCTGAATGGAAAGATAGAACAACAGCACCGTGGAGAAAGCATTCAAGAAAAAAAACTATCTACCCACTTGGGGTTTTCATTTAGATCCTCAAAGAGGGGCTGTCTGTCTGAGACTGTCTCTGTGCCACTGCTCAGGGAGATGTCCATCTGGTGGACTGAACTCTAAGACCGTCACGTGCTCATGTGTGATCACAGTGATTGGGGAGACTGAGAAGACGGCAGCAGGTGTCCAGCCGTGTGGCACTGGGGACCTCCATCCCTATGAGATCCTACCTCACACCTCTTCCCTTCGTGCCTGAAACTATGGAGGCACCAAGGGCTCACTCGCTGATGGGAACTATGGAGTGGCTTTTATAGACAAGAGACAATGGCCTCATATAATTTTACAGGGTGGGGCCATTTGAGATTGAAGTGCTGACAGCTCCAATGTCCAGTGTCCTCCTCGCTGGTAGAAAGGACAAACTTCCCTGGGACTCTTGTATGGAGCCACCAACCCCATCCACAAAGACTCTGCTCTTACATCCTAGCCAATTGACGGGAGTGTCCAACCCATGATCTGTAGGCCACATGTGCCCTGGGATAGCTGTGAATGGGGCCTAAAAAAAAAAAAAAAAAAGCACAAACTTAAGACATTATGGAATTTTTAGTGATTATTTTTTAATAACTTTGTTGAGCAGTTCTAAATATGCACTTGGTAGGTGACAACATCATATCATAGTGCCCTTGCTTCACCTTAGGCCTTAGGAACTCAATACAGGAATACTGTGAGGGCACAAACACTGGATCCCAGCACCAGGTCTCGTGCCCTGTTACCGCCATTGCTGTTCTTGTGTATTCATAGCTGATGCACATCCTGGGGCATCCTCAATCCTGTCCCTCACACTTGGGAACTAGAGACTTTACCCAGAGTTCCTGTGAAGGAAGAGAAGGGGGAGGGGAGGGGGAGGGGAGGAGAAGAATTGTGTCAGGCTCAAGTTAAGAAGCAGAGGGTCTTCTGTTGCTACCGTGGGTGCTGGCTTCCATTTGACAGTCCTGGAACATGCCACTTGGAGAGTGGAGCACAATCCACACATAACGATGGTGATGGGTGAGGGAGGTGTTAATAGCTGTACACACCGACTGTTAGCTTTAGAGTTGTAAATCCAGGTGTCATCTTTCCCAAAGGCACATGTGATGCTCTGAGGGCACCAAGGGACATGTGGTGGACCCTGAACTCTGTTTGTCCAAATGGTGTTTCATTCTTTCTTCCCAGGAGTTGGAGTATCAGAGACACCAGGCACGGGACCCCAATGACAAGTTTGTCCCTGTCATGAGTGACTTTATCACGGTGTCTAGCTTCAGCTTCTCAGAGCTGGAAGACCAGCTCAACGAGGCCAGGGATAAGGTAAAGATGCTCTGCTCTGAACCCCACAGTGCCTCAAGTTATTCTTTTCTAGACCTCATCCTACCATGGACAGGGACAAGCCCAGAGCCCCAGAACCTAGAGAACTGCCATCTCCTCTGTCCTCTAAGGCAATCAATGATAAGCCCATACTGCAAACAAAGATCAGAGTCTACTTCTTAGGCATCGAGGCACCAAAAGCATTGTTGTATATTGTGTGTGTGCGCACATGCATGTAATGCATATGGAGACCTCCTTCCACCTTACTTTTTGAAACAGGGTGTCTCACTAGGATCTGGGGCTCAATGATTAGGCTAGGCTGGCTGGCCACCAAGTCTCAGAGATCCTCCTGCATCCTCCTTCTCAGTGCTGAGTTCACACCTCCACGCCCAGACCTGGAGTACTTGAGCTCAGACTCAGGTCATTGTGCTCGCCCGGCAAGCACTCCACTCCAGCCCCACCACAATGGCTTCATGATTTCTCGTCCGCCTACCTTACGGCTTTTCTGAAGGCTTAGAGTCCCATTGAGCAGATGTAACCGCTGAGAATAAGAGGGTTTCAGTCACTTGGGCGAGCATCCTGAGTGCCCAGCTCAGCCTTGAACTTGTCTCTGTGAGGTTCCTTCTACCATGGAGCCTCTCATTCAGAAAGCTCAGGGTGGGGCTGGACAGCCGGCATGTCCAGCGAACTCCCCGAATGTGCTCAGGCTGCTGGAGGACTATTTATTGGTGTTTCCTGGACGATGCTGTGTGAGTTAGGTAAGAGAACATGGTGCTAAGACTAAGCGAGAGCAGTGCCTGCATCATGCAGAGTCAGCTGCTCCCTGCCATGCCATTGAACTCCCACAACAGTATTGTGAAGCTGACCCGCAGTTTACAGGGGAAGAAGTTAAGTCACTAAGTAAGTCACCCATCAGCTAAGTCACCCAATGACTTCCATGACCCGTGAGGGCCCTTTCCATTCCAGCCACGCAGTTCCTGACTTTAGAAAAGTCTTGCTCCGGCCAACATCTCCTGATCCCATATCTACAGTATAAAATACCCAGAGGTGGTGCTAAGGTAGACAGACTATCAGATAGTCCTAGTTTGTTGCCCCAGAAGTCAGACTCATAGTTTTGCAGGGGGTGGTGGGGGGGGGAGGTGCATAACAGGGTAGAGACAAGGAATAAATAGGGAATGAATTTTGGATTAAAGTCTCCACTCATGAACCCTGGTATTAAAGTTTCAAAATACCTGTCCCCAAGCCTATGACAACTACCCCCCCCCCCCTTTCTGGCCGCAGGGACTGGGCTCAGCTGGAAGCCAGCTCACCATGCTTCTACCCATGTCTTTTGTAGTTCGCCAAGGCACTGACACACTTTGGGGAGCAGGAGAGTAAGATGCAGCCGGATGAATTCTTCGGCATCTTCGACACCTTCTTGCAGGCCTTCTTAGAGGCCCGGCAGGACCTGGAGGCCATGAGGAGGAGGAAGGAAGACGATGAGCGGAGGGCACGCATGGAATCCATGGTGAGGCCAGGGCCTGGCTGAGGACAGGATGCAGCAGGAGTGGGTGTGAAGAGAGTGCTGCGTGGAATATACGAGATAGAGTAGGAGCTGGGGACACTTTAGGGGCCACTGTTAGCCCCAGAAGAGAGAGGCATCTTCCAGCTGGGGGGGGGGGGCGGGGGAGGAGAGAAAGCCATGGAAGGTGGAGAGGATAGGGCATCCTGAGAGGAGGCAGAGTGGTCCCTGGCAGGAGATGTGTGTAGTGGTAGCCATGGGCTGTGAGAGCATCCGAGGACCAAAAGGGCTGCAGACAGCAGCTTGCCTGTGTCCTTGAGTTTCCTCTCCTTTCCACTCCCAGTTGAAGGAGCAGCGTGAGAAAGAAAGATGGCAGAGGCAGCGGAAGGTCCTGGCAGGCGGCACCCTGGAGGAGAGTGGCGAGTTCGATGACCTGGTGTCAGCCTTGCGCTCCGGAGAAGTGTTCGACAAGGACTTGAGCAAGTTCAAGCGCAACCGCAAGCGACCAGGGAGCCAGGCCCCAGAGGTCACCCGCGAGCGGGCGATAAACAGGCTAAATTATTGACTTGGGGATTGGGTACTGACCACATAGCAGCAAGCCTGGAGACAGGGATGAGGGGAAGAGGAAGTTGATGCAATGACTTTTTAAGTGATTCGGAGAGCTGGGTTTGGGAGCCCCGGGCTGGGTCCTGGGGGCTGTGTGCAGCTAGACCGGGTGTCTCCCCGCTTTGACACCGGGCCTTCTCTCATCTCTCCTTTACACTATTCATTCTCATCCATCTCTCTTTGTGCCCCTCCCCCTCCTGAGCATCGTTCTCTAAGACTAGCTTGGGTATCCCTGGCAGGCCCTGGGCTTTGGTCAAGAAATCCCAGGCTGGAGGACACTGTTTTCTTCACACTTCATGTTGGCACAGAGCTGTTTTAAGAGCCAGGAGATGACATTCCTTGTCCCACCCAACCTCTTCTACAGTATGTGGTGGTAGGGTGGAACCTGAGAGCCGGCAGTAGGGACTCCAGAGGGCTCCTCTCTGAAGAGATGGTCCGACGGAGCATGGGTTGTGGATGGAAACTAGAGGCCTTCTGTGTTCTAGCTAGATAAGCCCTAGTGTGTCCTAGAAAATCACACAGCAAGGGACTAGAGCCAGCAAATGAGTTATCTGTGCCTTTTTCCCATAGCAGGTCCCAGGGCCTCTCAGCTTCCCTAGTGGCCCCCGTCTCATCTACTAATTCCCAGTCTCTAAACTCCAGAGCTCTGTGTCAGCATCAGCTTACAGTGTGGCTCTGGTAAGGAGGGGTGGCCCAGAAAGACCTCCATTATCACCTCATCAGACTCGGGTGTAGGGGCCAAAGCAAATCCCAAGGCAATCTGACCACTGTCCTGGAGTGACAGTGATCTCAGACCCCAGTAGTTCCTCACCAGAGGGTAGCACTCAAATATTTCCCTGCCCCATCTACCATTTCCCTCAGCTGACCCCTGCTATGCCACAGTGGCCTCTCTGTCTCCACCTGCAGGTCCCATAGCTCCATATGCTCAGCTGCAGCTGGACTTGGGGAATTGGTCCTGAGGGCCGGAAAGACCCGCCACAGTTAACTGCCACTCTGAGGGAGATTTTTAGGCAGGGTACGAGAGAGTGGACAGGACATGCCGGGGAGATGAGGATGGATGGGGGAGTGCTTGTGTAGGATGTTCACTTCAGGGTTTGCCCCTACATCTGTGCTGTTTGGCTCCCCAGCCTGACTTGCACGGGATCATTCTGGTCCTCCTGTCCACACTCATCTTCCGTCCTGTCCATCTTCAACTGTTTTTATGGTACTGGTGGGGCAGCACTGTTCTACCTATGCAAATGCTCTAAATGGAACATCATGGCGAGGTCAACCCCATGAAGGTTTATTGTCTAATGGCCTAACCCACATCTCCCTCATCTCGAGACCAATCTTGCCTGATTACCAATGACCAGCTCCTGGCTCTTCTCAGGGTCATTGCCAGTGGATGAGGGTTGCTCAGTTCTGCAGCTGCCTGCCTTCCTACAGGGGACTCCCAGGGGGTGGGACCATAGTAGTAGTTGTGGGGAGGAGAAACAGGGTTACGCTGGCCATGCCATTGGTTTGAAAGGGATCTCGGCAAGTGGAAGCCTAGTCAGTGTGATGTGAAGAAGGCAGCCTGAGAGGGCAGAAGGCTTCTAAAAAGAGTGGCTCTGGAGAGCTTTAACACTCATCTGTACACTAAGACTCCTCCCCCCTCTTACACCCCCACGGAGAAGCAAGCTATTGGAGAGACTGGAGCGGCTGGTGCTGGACATCTTTGCATCCTCTCCTAAACTGGCTGGGCTCTCTGCCTTCCATTCAAGGGGCAGGGGACAGGGATGGGCTACACTGCTGTCCAACAGGCATGGCTAGGTCCTGGCCTTCCAACCACCATGAAAACTGATGTGCACCGGGAAAGACAAGGAAGAGAGAATTTGTTGAAGGAACACATTGTATCTTCAGAAAAGCTATTTGGCATCTCTCCAGAGCCCAGCCATCTTCTCTATTTATTTTTTAAGTCAGTGGCTCTGGTGCTCTGTAACCAGATTTCAACAGTGCCTTGGACCACGGACCATTGTGGGTGACTCAACAGGAAGTGACTGGTGCCCAGTGGAGGTGGACAGGCTGGTCCTCATCATTAAATGAAGTCTACCCCCAGTACCCACCCACCCCTCCTGCTGCCTGTGGGTCAACTGCTCCAGTTAATTTTGTGCACAATGTAAGATTCATAGTCCAGTCAACACACCCCTTCTCAGCAGCAGCCAATTCCCCTCCCAAGATGGAAGTTTGTCCAGGAGGCAGAAGGACAAAACTCTCCAGGTGGGTGGATGTAGGCATGGGCTTTTCCATCCACTCCTATTGCCACCAGCTGGGGCGCTGTGGCCTCCTCTCCAGAACATCTGCCAACCTTCATGCCAAGGCTGCTCATACCAGCTGCTGCAGAAGACAAACAAGGTTCATATGTACAAAGCTCTACAGTGTCCTTTTTACCTGCACCCTTTTATAAGAATATATTGTAATACTAAAAAATATTAAATTCATCCCCTCCCCCAGCCTGCCTAGAAAGCCTTCTTCTTCGTGTGTGGATAACTGCTGGAGTGGCAGAGCCAGGCCCATCAGTGCCGATGCACATTTTTCTGGAACATTCCAAGCCAACTGAGGTAATGTGGATGGCTTGGGTTGGGAAATGTGTGTCCATCTTGTTAAGCATCTGTTGTCACACCTCTGTACAGGGAAAAGGGAATGCCAGGCCACAGGCACCACTTAAGAAGCCATTTTCATGCCCCATCTCCGACCACAGGTGATAGAGCTGAGCCTGGGACCCCCACCTATCAAATTGCCTTAGGATGCATCTGCATGCCCCTCTTTGTCTCAGGGGGTGGGGGTGCCTAGAGAATATGCCCCTGAGACTTTCCAGGGTCCCCCTCCCCACCCACCAGCCATTGGGGAGTGTCTTGGAATGGGGCTGATGGGTAAAACAGCAGTTTGATGCCCTCTTCCCAGACAAAAGTCCTCCCTCATCTCTGAAGTTGGCATTGTGGTTTTATTTGTGCGCTTAGGTAAAGGTCATCTTCAACTCTTCTTTCCCTGATAGGGGCCAAAGTAGAGGCATGGGCAGACCACAGTGAGCAAAACCAGTGTGGGTAAATGTTGGCACGAGTCCTTAGGGTTGTGGTTCGTACGTGTGCATCCTATTGGAGGAGGACGACGGAGGACAGGGCTGGGGAAGCTGTGATACATTCGTTATGAAGCTTGTGCTTTTCCCTCCTCAAAGTGGGTTCCTCTGCTTAGTGAGCCCTTATTCTCTCCCCAGGGAAGAGAAGAGAGAACCCCACATGAGAAAGGGCTGCCTAAAGCTGTCTGAAACAACCCGAGTAATATGACATGACATGGGGGCAAGGGGCTATCTAGTATCAAACCTTCCACTCCCAGAGTCCTGGAAGGTGTCAGGCCTGGGGCGTCTTCTGTTGAAGACACCTCACAGATTATGACAAATATCAGTGGTAAAGAGACAGGGTGACCCTAGGTCATAGTGATTAGATTTAGAGGAATGTGACATCTTTTCCTCAGCCCTAATTGCATTCTCCTGGGAGAGAGAGAGGTACTACTCTTAAGCCCGATGGAAGTCCCCTCGCTGACCTCCAGTCTTGCTGATCAGCTTTACCTCTGCCACCACAATGTCCCTGCTGACTGCCTTGCACATGTCATACAGGGTAAGGGCAGCCATGGCGGCTGAGGTCAGTGCCTCCATCTCTACCCCGGTGGGGCCCCGGGCCCGGCACGATGCCTGGATCAGCACAGCATGGCGTGTACTGTCTAGCTCCAGCTGTACCTGCACATGGCTCAGGGCCACGTGGTGGCACAGGGGGATCAGCTGACTAGTCAGCTTGGCCGCCTGGACTCCAGCCAGCTGGGCCACTGCCAGAGCATCTCCCTTCTTCAGCTGGTTCTGCTGGACAAGCTTGAAGGCCATGGGTCCAAGAAGAACCACCGCAGAGGCCACGGCCACCCGCTCTGTGTCTGGCTTCCCACCCACATCTACCATAGTTGCCCGGCCTTCTGAATCCACATGAGTTAGCTGGTTTGAGGTGGGCCCTGGGCCTGAGGGGACAGCAGGGGCCTGGGAGCCTGTGCTAAGGCACTTTGAGTGAGTGTTGGGCTCTGGGTAGGAGCTGTAGTGTCTCTGAGGGAAGCCAGAGCCCAGGCACTGCTGAGACAGAGGAAGGGCCACGGGGACATGGATTCTCTTCCACCAAGCTGCCATCTTGTCAGAGAGACTCCCTCTGGCACTCGGATTCTGAACACAGAGGGGATCCCAGAAGAAAGTGCTCCGGCTAGCTGGTGGGGAATCTTCAAGCATCAGAAATACCCCTGAAAGGCAAGAAGGAAAGAGAAGAGAGACTAAGGTCCCCAAAGCAGCCCTTTCTCCACCTCCTCCTGACCCTTTTCTGTGCCACCATAAGTTCTCGTTCCCACTGGGGAGAAGGAAGAACAAGAGCAGACAGAAGGAACCCAACAGAAGGTAGCCAGCTTTGCTTTATGCTCCTCAGGCAATGGTGGAGCAAGATCACTTCCAGGTTCCCTGTGCTTGTGACCTCTGTTCCAGAGTTTTCCTATGACATGCCGAAGGCCTGAATGCTGATGCTTGATCAAACAGCTTTATGATATCCACTCATTTCCATAAAACTAGCTAGGTCTTGCCCTGAATTACCAATCACAGGTATTTTCACCTTGGTACTTCCAATGAGGATGAACTGCAATCGTCTCACTGACAGGTAAGACTCCAAGCAAACAGTTCATCTTCTTAAACAATGTCAAGTCCTTACAAGGACATCAAGTGACACACTGGTTCCCATGGCCAGGGAACCTTGGCGATGCTACAGAGTGCTGCTCCCCGAAAGGACAGACAAAAGGCCAAAGTCAGCACCCTGACAGCAGCAGCCTGAGGACCACAGGGAGTGGATACTTCCACACGGCTCAGAACAGGTCGGATCCCTAGGTGGTTCATAGGCTCATGGGGGTCAGAGAGGCCCTGACCGAGGTAAAAGAAAACCAGGCCACACTTCAGTTAAGAGGTTGCTTAGGAAGCTAGCGGCCTCCCCAGCTTCTCCTTTTCCATCACTCTAAGCCTCATTCTTGCCCGTCAGTGGGAAAGACATCAAAGTGTTCCCACTCCTGGCTATGAAGATACATAAGCCTAGGCCAAGGGGAGATGGGGGAGGGGATGACTAAGGTGACTTCCTCAGGGGCATGCTCTCCTATCTCTCCTGCTCTGGGTGGCTGGTATGCTAGGGATGGTGTTGGGCTATCTCTGGCCCATGGAATCTCCTTTGCTCTGGGCCTCTGTACTACTTGGGCTTATTCTGCTCCAAGCGCTGTAGGAAAGAACCATTTCCTTCAGGTTTACTTGGTATTTCTTCTGTTCTAACTCAGAAGGCCTAGATCTGGGTGTGACCTCGGGGCTCGAGGCTTCGTCTTCTGCTGTCATCTGGGCACTGAGCAGATCAGCAGTGGCCCTCCTAGATTCTCAGGAACCAACCCAGTTGCCCAGGACAGGACACCACCCAGGGATTTATGAAGCAGTGTTTTCACACGAAGAAGCATCCTATACTTGAGATGGGTCCTGTGCACATGGTCCCTGGAGTTATGGAAGTGGCAAGTTCAAATCCTGGATGGTCAGAGAGCTGCCTCAATTTATGCCTGGCAGAGACAACTGATGGGTCACACACATGCACAGGTAGCTCTGCGTGGCAGAGAAGTGACATCTGGTCCTGCTGGGAGATCCCAGACCTGAAGAGAAGCTCTCTATCTGAATCAGGAGCTCCACTCTCCGGGAAGAGCTACCTCAGTGGCCATCTGATCTGTAGAAGCCCCTGCCCTAATTTCCAGAGAGAGAAGCTCTGCCATTCTATACTCTTGGGACAAAAGAGCTGCTGTAGGCAGGGAAGGAATAGTAAACATGGAAGGTTTCAGAAAAGATGAAGGAAGAGTTTTTTTTTTTTAAAGGAAGACTATTATGTGGCAGAACAGAGGTTGCCTCACAGAGGGGGCCTCCACCCACCCCACAGGACACCCCCCCCCAAATGACAAGGGTGAGTAGTTACGTACTGATAGATCACCCACCGATGAGGATCATGGGCCGGTTCTTCATCTGGGCAATATTGAACATGCCTGGCACGTGGGAAAGGAGGGGTGAGAGAAAAGCGAGGGAGGAGAGAAACACGTAGGGAGCTCAATGTGCCCCCAAAGTCCTGCGCACAGCCACAGGCATGCCGACAAAAGCCCTCGCATGCACCACTGCAAGGCCACCCACCCATGGTGGAGCCCAGCGAACAGTCTGGAAATGCCCAGGGACCTGACACTCCCTCCTTTGCTCTCAAAGACAGTGAGTGGGAATCCAGGGAGCCAGTGTTATCTCTTAGCCCGATAGAGCAACCCAGGAAAAGGTCGGGGTTCCCCTGTGCAGCCTATGCTATGTCTATTTCCTCAGAGAAGAACCACCACCACCACCCTTGCATCCAAAGTTCCAACAGGAATGGATGCTTACACTGGGCAGCCTTGGCCCAGGCTTTCTTTATTCTTCTGCCTCCTCCTCCGATCTTTCCTCCCACTGGCCCTGGCCCGCTCCTGCCCAGCCCTTACCTGCATGCTGCCTCTTCTTTCTACCCACCGCTGCCCCGATGATTCTCAGCAGCTCCTCCTCAGAGGCCCCTGCCCGCAGGTGGTCCCGCAGTGACACCTCAGAGTTCCCGAAGAGGCAGACCTGTGGTGGATGAGAACACAACATGCTGCCTCACCCCAGAGCCTCTGCCTTCGCCTTCTAAGCTGCTAGCCCCACTGAGCTCAGCATCAATGCTCATGCCTCCCACAGCTCACACCTGAAGCGGGACCCAGGGCCATGAAGGACAGAAGGGACTGGATGGAGGGGCCAGAGAGGCTAGAAAAGCAAGAGGCAAAAATCAGACTTCTGTGTGGGGCTTGGTTATACTCCTTGTGAAGTGTACGGCATACGCTGAGAGTTAACAAGACACACAGAGAGACTGGAAGAAAGCAAGGCTGCTGTTATCTTCTGAGATACCAGATGGGGAAGCCTCTATCACCATGAATGACAGTGGACCCTAATCAAGGGGGAGCTGCGTACCCTGGAGGTGGTACCCATATCCTGTTTCCCATCAGCCCTTCCTGGTCCTTCTGGGACGGACACGACTGCCTGTAGCTTCCCCTGTTTTAGTTTATGTTCCTTGCTTGGTAGCTAAACAGCTGAGGGCTGTTGGAGATGACAGCTCTGGGTGTTTGTTTGAGGCTCATTTTTAAGCTCCGACTGTATAGTCCAGGATGGCCTGGGAATGACAGTTAACCTTTTTCCATCTGACTCCCAAATGGCAGCTCACACCTGGCTGGAGACGACATCTTGTGCCCACTCAGTCTTGACTCAGTGTTTCCTCGTTTCTGTGAAGCTTGGTCACAGGGATGGGGATGGAAATAGGGGTGGGGATACAGCAGCTCAGAAAACCAGCACCCACCCTGCCGCAGAACCTTCCGTGTTGGCTGTGCGTTGTGACACAAAAATGTTTAAAAAGCTGGGGAGGGCAGAGACTCTAAGAGACAAAGTCCAGCTTCCCCACCGTGCTGGACAGCCACCCTTCCTACACCACCAGGCCCGGGTTCCGCTCTGCCCTTCACTGACAACACTAGAACTCCACAGACTTCTCCTCATGAGCTTCCCTGTGCTGCCTTCTGCCTGGAGATCAGGAGAGGAAACGAAGGCCCTCCCTGTCCTCTCATCTCTGGCAGCCAGTGCTTCCCTCCACAGCTGAAGCCCTAACCCTCTTCCCTCAAGCGACGTCACTTCCTCCATCCCCCCCCCCGCCCCCAGGTGGGGCCAGCTGTTGGCTCTTGCTCCTCAGAAGGTCTCACTGTCCCTTAAGTTCCCATAACTCTAACATTCACTCTGTGTAAGGGTCCCATTCTCTTTAGACACCATTTCACATTTCCCATAGGGATGGTGATGGAGACGCCACCTGCATTCCTAGGCACTTCTGGCTCCAGACCAGGAAATTCCCCATTTCCAAATACCCAGAGTATATATGGTTCAAATGGGCTGACCCCAAACCTCAGCGCCAACCCCAATCATAAAGAGGCCCTATGCCCAGCAGCCACTAGACACATCCCAGTGCACTCTGGTACACATACCATCAAACTATCTCTTTTGTCCCATATTTTTTTTCTTTTGCGTATGTGTCTACGTTCCCTGTATCTAGAGGTACATGTGTGTGTATGCGTGTGTGTGCATGCACAGAGGACAAAGGTCAATATCAGGTGTCTTCCTTAATCATCTCCACTGTAGTTTTTGGGAGAGGGTCTGTCAGTGACCTGGATTTCACCAGCTCAGCTAGACTGGCGGCCAGTGTGGTCCATAGACCATCTTGTCTCCGCTTCCCCAGGACTGGGATTACAAGCATGCAGCCATGCTTGCCTTTTTACATAGCAGTTGGAGAGCCACACTTGGGTGCCCATGACTGCATAGAACCATCTCCCCAGCACAAACCTCGCATCTTCGCCCTCACATATTTAAGCATCTTAATCATTGCTCAATAGCCTTTTAGTAAGTTCAAGTCCAGGCAAGTGGGGGACCATGCACCCATCTTGCTCAGAAACTTCACATTGCCCCCTATAGTCAGAAGATGGCTCTGAATCACAGCTCTCAGCAATCTGGACTCCCCAGATCTGATTTCAAGCAGAATGAGCCCACACCCCGGCAAGGCCCTCAAGGCCCGCCATCCCTGCCACCAGCACAGACATGCAAGAGACAGAGGGCCGCCATGCTTCTGCCCGCCACCTCTTGGAATTTGCCAAGCGTTCTCATGGCTGTAGGGAAAGGAGCCTTTACACAGCCACAAGGCCCAGCATGGAGCATGCCAATTAGCCAAGTAATAGGAGCTGGTTTCAGAGGTGAGTCCCTGGCTGGAGGCAAATGCTAACCAAAACGACATATGGCTAACAATCGGTCTGGTGTCCCCGCTGGCAACACCGAGTGCTGGAGACAAATCCCAATAAGCCAGTAGCTACTGTGGGGACCCAACGAATGAAGGGTTGAAGAGACAGGGGTGACCAGCAGAAAATACAGATGTGTTCTGGTCACTCCTAAGTTCCCCTGCACAGACAACTCATCTCTCCCTCTAATCAGAGAACTCAGGTGGAATGTAAGAGAACTGGGTAGCAAGGGGTCCTTGGGATGGAAGGGGGCTGGGATGCTCACCTTGAGGTTTCCATCAGCTGTGATGCGTAGCCGGTTGCAGGTCCCACAGAAATGCTCTGACATGGATGTGATGAAGCTGACCTGACCCTGGAAGCCAGGGATCTTAAAGGCCTGGAGGGAGAAGGGCAGTGGAAGGGACAGGGTAGGCTATCCCTCACTCCCAAGATTCCCCTTGCTGATGTCAGGACCCCAACTTTGCAGCTTTCTTTTAGTGTAGTGGGTGACTCACAGGCCCCTGCCTTTGCCTGGCTTGCTCTGAAGAAGAGGTACTATGGCTAGAGGCACTTGTGGACCACATGCCTACAGACGGCCATGTGGGAGAGAAAGACAGGTGCTGCCCCAATTACCTGCAGAAACATGACCGCTGATGTTGCTTAGTCTTACCCATCCAAATCTAGGCTGCTCTTTTCAGCAACCAGGGCACTGCCGAGCACCCTGCCCCACAGCTTGACCCTGAATTTCCGGCAGTATCCCACCAACTCTGATGAAGGCAGGACCACCCCCAGCTCCACCCTCCCGCTCCCTAACCTTGGCTGTGCTGGAGTCGTCCTCCGGCAGCTTCTCCAGCCCTGGCCACTGCTGTCGAATGGTGTCCAGCATTTCCTTGTAGCTAACCATCTTCTTGAAGTTCCACTTGTTGCCTGTATTTGGTTGCGGGTGGCAGGGGAGGAGCTTTTGAGCCAGAGATGAAAGAGGGCCCTGCCCCAAGGATCAAATCACATCCACACTTGACTCTGGAACGGCTCCACGTCATCCCTCCCTCCATCCCGTTATTAGCAGTACCTGGTACGGCCCTGAGGCCCAGCCACCGCTTCCCTCCCTGCCGAACCCTTGTCACCCACCGTCAAATGGCATGTACTCAATGAAGCGCACATCCAGGGGAAGGCTCTCCGTCAAGGCCACAAAGTCCAGAAGCTCGTCCTCATTGAGGCCTCGCATCACCACACAGTTCACCTGACCAAGGACAACTGTCTCTAGCATGCTTCCTTGAGGGTGACCTTCGGGGCGTGGCACCTAGTCAGGACCCAGTTCTTGCTTCTTACCACCCAGAACTCTGCACAGGGGTCACTGTTTTTCTCTATACCCAATCAGGGAGGAGAAGTAACAGCAAGGAGCAGTAGGAGGAGGCACACACCCACTGGCCAGGTGTCACGGACCTATGGTCCTCCTGCCCAGGGTCAGGAAGGCAGGCAGGAATCAGCAGGAGTGACAGGCCCTCACCTTCACAGGCTTGTAACCCAGCTCGATGGCTTTGTGGACACCCTCCATGACCTTGTGGAAGCCTGCAGAGAGGAAAAAGCAAGGATTCAGGGACTCCCTTCACCAGCGAACCATCAGAGCCACATGGAACAAAAGAACTTGAGAGACCACCCCCCCCACCCGCCTCCTGGCTTGACAGACAGGAGTTTTCTCACTGGCTAGACAGCAAACATTTCAGGTTACACAAGCCTGGCAGGTCCCAGATTCTATATAGCTATATGACATGAAGCGTGTTTTTACTACATTCAAATGTAGTAAAGCAACATGGCTTTAATTTTTTATTTATTTTTTGTGGATATGTAGGCATGTTTATGTATTTGTATGGGTGTATGCACAAGTGAAGGCCAAAACATCCTCGGGTGTCATTCTTCAAAGCTATCTACCTTGATTTGTTGTCGTCTTCTATTTATTTAATTTTACATATATGGGTGTCTGGCCTGCATTTATGCCTGCGTACCACATGTGTCCCTGGTGTCCATGATGGTGAGCAGAGGGCATTGGGTCTCTTGGAATTAGAGTTACTTTATTGACTATCTTACCAGTCCCATGTGTTGTTTTTAATACCACGGGATAGAGGAATGACTATTTTCTAGGGATACAATGTTGTTTAACTAGGGTTCACAGGTCACGTTCTTAATAGTTAATGATTACACATACGCTCCTGGCTCCAAGTCTGTACAAAAGCAGGAACTGGTTATGGCCTGTAGGCCACAGTTTGCTGACTCATGATCTAGCTGAGCCTCTGCACAGTCTAGATGGGGAAACTGAGGCCCCGCTGCAGTCTTCACACTCCTTTTGTATGATGTAGAGACCTCTCTCACTATTATGTTCTCAACAACGGTTCCCTTCAGAAGCAGGTGAAGACCAGACACAAAGAGGGGAAGAGAGGGATGGCGCCCTGACACCAGATGTGTCCCTGGGGTCATAGGGCTTGTGCTAGGCCAGGAGACAAGAGAGGGGAGAACAATGCCGCGATGGGGCCCAGGCCAGAGCACCCCTCCACTTCCCAGCCCTTGCAATCTCTGTTCATAGCTCCATCAGAGGGAGTGGTCCGGATCCAAACCCTCTGGGGACAAGGCAGCAGGATCACATCCCATACTCTCCACCTTGAATGACGGCGGCACCTCTCCTACTTTGAGGTTTTTCCCACCCTATGGCACTTCAGTGGATGCCAAGGGGCCCGCAAGCAAGGCTGTGATATGTGGTTGTGTGTTTTGTTCCGACAGCCTGTGGGGTTCCGGCACAAACATGAGAATCTAAGTTTGATCCCCAGGAAACAGATGGACATGGTGAGATGTTTCTAACCCCAACCCTGGGAGGGGTTGAGAGGCAAAGTCCCAGGACTCATGGCCAACCAGACTAGTCTAAATCAGTGTATCCCAGATCCCAGCAGGGGACTCTGTCTCAAAAAAAAGTCATGATGGACAACTCATGAGGAATAAAAGCAGGGGCTGCCCTTTGGCCTCCACCTGCAATGCACCCACAAATACATAAACATATAACATGCCCCCCAAGATAAAATGTAAATATATAAATACATTAAAAGCGGATTACTACACTTTGAATTTTGTCCAAGTGGATGGGGCAGCCCTCCCCAGAGGAAAGAAGAAGCACTAGCCACAGCTTAGTCAGTTTCTGGAAGGGTGAAGGAAGGAAGCTGCTTACCAGGGAGGGAAGGAGGGACACATTGACATGGCTGGTGTTGACTCTGCTCCAAAAGAATAGGGTGGAAAGCTGCCTTTCCTAGCCCCCCTCTGACCTCCCAGAGTACAATGCCCATTGTCAAGAGAAGCCAGGCTCTAACCTAAGGAGACCAGAGATCCAGGATGGCGTCCCTGAAGCCACCACATGAGAAACTGTGTGAGAGTATTTAGAGCAGAATGAGAGGAAAAGAGGCTTTTATCTAGATGGGCACAGGGGTGACCCCAGGAGCCCTGTGCACCTTGGGCCTGACACCTTGGGGTGATCATTTCTGCCTCAGCTGACCCATGAGTCTCCAGGCAAACAACTTGACCTTGGTGTGTAAATTCCTTACTGAGAGCACATCTGTAACCTGGACACCAGGAGGAAGCGACCACCCCCGCCCCCTGCAGGGCCCTGGGGAGAACCACACCTCAGCCTGCGCGTGATCACCTTTTCTGCGGACGATGAACTCAAACTTGGCAGGAACCAGAGTGTCCAGGCTGATGTTAACGGCGGTGAGCCCTGCCTGCTGAAGCTGGGGCAGCAGCCGGGCTAGGTTGATGCCGTTGGTGGTGACACCAATGGTTCTGAGCCCTTCCAGCTGATGAAGTCGGGCTGGAGAGAGACAAGAGGAGCGCATTAGACTGCTTTCCCTGGGGAAAGGGGCGGGAAGGCAGAATCCGTATTCCAAATGGGTAGAGTGCAGAGGGGCTCTTGATAGCCTCTGTAAGCCAGGCTGGGCTTGCTGATAAGAGTGGAAATAAAAACCAGGATAAGAGGCTGGGGAGATGGCTCGGCTTTTAAGACCACTTGCTTCTCTTGTAGGAAAACCAGGCCTGGTCCCCAGTACCCACATGGCAGCTTATGACCATCTGTAACTGGTTCAGGGGGTGGGGGCGTTGAAGTCTTCTTTTGACCTTAATAGGAACCAGGGAACACATGTGGCAAACATACATACATACAGGCAGAACACTCATACAAATAAAAACTAGGAAAAAGATAACCAACAGATGAAGCACTGGGTGCTCGCCCTGGGGTGGGTGCTCGCCCTGGGCTGGGTGCTCACCCTGTTCTCTGCTAAGAGCATCATATGGATTAGGTCACTGAAGCCATGGAACATGTAAAGCAGTGAGGACAGGAACTCAAGCAAGGCATGAACCTGGAGGCAGGAGCTGATGCAGAGGCCATGGAGGGGTGCTGCCTACTGGCTTGCTCCTCATGGCTTGCTCAGCCTGCTTTCATATAGAACCCAGGACCACCAGCCCAGGGATGGCACCACCCACAATGGGCTGGGCCCACCCTAGTCAGTCACTAAGAAAATGCCTTAAAAGCCTAATCTCGAGGAGGCATTTTCTCAATTGAAGTTCCTTCCTCACAGATGACTTGACCTTATGCCAAGTTGACACAAAACTAACCAGCACAGTGGGCAAACACCACAGAAGCTCTTGCTATTTACTTGACTTCGTTCTCTACCAACTATGGCTAGGACAGGATCCTTCCAGCCCTCGGACCAGGGCCTTCTATCAAACAGGTTGAACGGACTCCTTTGTTCAAGGAACAAAGAACCAGCTTAGCTTCACATGAGAACAGGGACTAAAAGTCAGGTGCCGGGGTCTAGCTGAACTGAGAAAAAGACAGATCACCAAATTAACCACCGTGCTTATGAGAACCAGGATTCTGTGAGTAGTTACCTCCAAATTCAAACATTTCCTCGGGGAAGGAGAGGGAGGCTCATGAGCCTCAGAAAGCAAACCAAGTCTGGGAGGAGGAACTTGGAAGGTTCCTGGGGGCATCCCTGGCTGTACAAAAAGGAGCAAATGGCTAGGGAAGAAACTGCATAGCCACACTGCAGCGAGGGGAGATTCTCTGGTGAGCTGCCTGCAGGCTGTGCAGAGAGATCCAGCGTGTCAGCTTTTCTGAGCTGTCACTCATGTTGGGGTGGACTTTTGATGGTGCAGCTGCCTTGTGTCACTCTTGCGTTTGGAAGTAACCCCTCTTCACTGATTCCTGTTGGTAGCCCCCAAACCCCTGCTGGCTTACCGACACAAAATTTGTTACTTTGGTCTCTTGTGGGTAAATAGGGGGTAAGCATGTGTGTGTGTGTGTGTGTGTGTGTGTGTGTGTGTGTGTGTGTGTGTGTGTCTGTGTCTTGCATGTGTATATGGGTATGCAATGTATGCATATGTGTGTATGTGTGTACTTACAGGCATGTGTGTGTGTGTGTGTGTGTGTGTGTGTGTGTGTATCTATTGTGTCTCCCCAAAGAAAGTCTATCCACACAAGAGCATGTTGATGGTGTAAGAATGAAATTCCACAGTCTTTCTGAAGAGAAGCCATGCATGGAGCTTTACAAAGCCCTTTACAAAACCTGAAATTTCGTTGGTCAGAATTTAACCTAAGGAGGTTTACTGGAGAGCCACACACACGTAAGCCACTCTGGAAACAGTCCAGTTAGCCAACACTACAAACTGGTTGGACCATGTTGTTTCTACATGTGAAACGTTACATAACCAAACCAACTGTTTGAACCAACACCCTGAGCTGTGAGGAAAGGCATGCCATGCCAGTCATTAAATGTGCCTTGGGCTTGAATGTCTAATGCCCCGCCTTGGGCTCCTGTGTTTGAACACTTAGTCTCCAGCTGGTGGCGCTGCTTAGCACAGTCATGAGACCTTTGGGACTTTGGGCCTGGCTGACAGACATAGGGCTGTAGAGGAGGGTTAGAGGGTGGAACTGGCCTCGTTTTGTCCACAGACTCTGCTTCTGCCACCATGGGTAGACCCCAGCCATAACCCTTCCCTGCCATCAAACTGTGTACTGAAACAAACTGCTCCCCCCTTAAGGGGCTTTTGTCTGGTGAAAGGCATGAAAAAGTGACTAATGCCCTACCCAGGGAGGAGAGCAGCTTAAAAGCAATGGGTGCAGAGGACATAGGCAAGTCACACACCGTACATGGAGGCAGACAGCCCTCACACAGGGCCAACAGTACAATTCTCCCTGCCTCACCACTCTGAAATGTGCATATGTTCCGTTCACTAAAAGAGAGAGGAGGCTCTGGCATTGCCAACAAGGAACATTTGTAGAGGTTGTGGGCTCTCTCTGACAAATCAACACATTCTAACAACAAGAAAGAAAGAGAAAGAAAGAAAGAAAGGAAGGAAGGAAGGAAGAAAAGAAGAAAACAATTGAGACACTTGCAGGAAGTTGGGCAGAGGTTTTAGAATGCTATGGCGGGGGTGGGGGGGGGGGGGGGTGAGCATGGCCTGGGTAAAGGTCACTGGCAGAGAACCTGCAGAGATAAGGGACAGCAAGGCAGGTGAGCTCTGTTCTGGCCCTTGGCCACACTGTCATCCACACTGTGGATCGTCTCTTGTCCCTTTCTTAAGGATTTGGGAGCCAATTGGGAGCCCACTGGAGAAGTCTAGGAAGAGGTGAGGACCACAGGAGGGTTTCAGCCAACTTCTGGTGGCTGTGCCTCCAGCCTCCCCTCCAGAGCCCTAGGCCTGCTGGACTAACATCAAGGGTAGTGTCTTCCTTCCCGCTCAGTTTCTCCTTGAGGGAGTCAAGACAGAGACCTTTAGACGGGATGCTAGTTGTCTTGATGGGGCGATGACAGACATGAGTGAGGGACTTGTCACGTTCTGGGAGGACCTGCCACTTTGCTTCCCATGAGCTCCCACGGCCAGATGAACTACAGGAAGCCTTCTCCACAAAGCCACACCCTACAGAATACGCGCACCAGGGAACCTACACTTGAGACTAAATGAAGGGACATTTTTTATTCCCCTACGTCCTGTCTGCCTCTATCCTCCTTTCCCATCTAAATAAAACTATTTTTTAAAAAAGGAGGGGGAGAGTTAAAAACCCTAATACTCCATAAAAATAAGCCATGTATGGCCATACATACCTGTGACCCTAATGGTATAAACTTAGCCCTATGGGGCACAGAGAGAGAGAGGACAGAAGGGCTTGTGGGGTGCCCACCTGGCTCCAGGTTCACTTACAGACTCTGTCTCAAGGGATAATAAAGCAAAGAGGCCACATCCTCTGGCCTTTACCCACATGTGTATATACCATGCAGATACACACCACCACCCCATACACACAAATCTACTCCTCTAAAGTGGGGGAAAAAAAAGCCCTATAGGCTTGTCTAGAGGCCAGTCTGATACAGGCAATTCCTCAATTGGTGCTCTCTTCTCCCAGATGACCCTGGCTTGCATCAAGGTGACAAAAAAAAAAAAAAAAAAAAAAAAAAAAACCACAACTAAACAGCACAATGATAAGTATAATACGTAAAAATAATAAAAATATTAACATTATGAAATAAATTCTGAAAGGGCAGAGAGGCTTTACATCTCAGGCCGTCATTGTGACGCTCCAGTGGCTGTAAAGGGCAAACGGCACACGCTTCAAAGTCAGTGAAAACAAAGAAGGGGCTCTCAGAGTATAGCATATTTTCAAAAACAAACTTATTATTCTTTATAGAGCATTACATTGCAATAAACTAACCCAGGGTTTCCCACACTCCAATGTAAGCCGGCTGAGCCTAATCACAAGGGCTTCATCTTTAACCTGTCAAGAGAAATCCTAAACGTGATTAAAGGCAAAGCCGATCTCAGGAGTGGTATGGGTGGACACCAAAGGGGAAATCAGTGAGTCCGAGGAAATCAAGTGGCTTTCCCTAAGGGGGAAAAAAAAAGGAAGAAAACCTGAAATCAGGTAACAACTTAAGCTGGTACGTGCACTTGAGAGGTGAGCTAGAAGGTTAGATGCTCAAGGTCAAACTGGGTTACATAGGGAGTTTGAGATCTTGTCTGAAAAAAAAAAGAGGAAAAAGAAAATTACACACATACGCACATACAAAATTATATATATATGTATAATGTACATATATATATATATGTATATGCATGTGTGTATCTTAATGTGACATTCTCCCATTAAGACTTCTCAAAGACAATGCTGGCCATAAAGAGACATTCTTAGCATACATGTGTACATTAAGTTGAAAACCATGGAGGAAAGAGATGGTGTAACACCCAGATAATAGAGACTGTAAAGAGAAAAAAGATGATGGAAATAACAAAGTATTAAACAAATAATGGACAAAAGTTTACCCAAGCTTCTGAGAAGTGTTTTAATAGACAAGGAAATTATACTGAATGCCAACAGAACACACAAGGAAGAGCCTATTCAATTTCTTTTTTTAATTCAAGGAAATAAGATACAAAGGGAACACTAAGGAGTTTCAGAGGGGAAAAAAAAAAGAAAAAGACCGATTATCTTAAAGAAACAATAATCAAATGAAGTGACACCAGACTTTTCAACACCAACGCTGACAATGAAAACGTAAAGAGACAGATGTGTGACCTTCTTAACATTCTCAGGAAAGATCCTCAAACCCAAATGTTGTGTGTCAGGATGGAGAGATGGCTCAGTTGCTGAGAGCACATACTGTCCTTCCAGCCGACTAGAGTTCAATTCCCAGAACCCCACATCAGGTGGCACACAGCTACCTCCAGGTCCAGCTCCAGGGATTCTGATGCCCTCTTCTGGCCTCTTTGAGCACTGCACTCATGTGCAAATGACCACACAGAGACACATACACACATATAGAGAATAAAAACCATACTTAAAAGCAAAACAACAACAACAACAAAAATAAGTAGCAGCCCATATTTAGCTCATAGTCTACAGCTTGTCAGGGTCTGAGGGAAAGAGGGGCTGGAAGGAGCACAGGGTATACAGGAGGTAGAATTGTCAAGGCCTTGCTGAGTTGACAAAATGTGAGCAGGGACCCAACAGAGGACAAGTTACAGGCTCCTGGCAAAGGGAAGAGAAATGCTATGGCCAAAGAGGAGGGAAAGGACAGAGTACTGGCTAGCAGGAGCCTGGTCACAGGGTCCTCATGGCGAGGACTATGAACTCAACGTCATAACAAGCCACTGTGATTTGGCAACTAGTAGCTGAGTCCTTGGGTGAGATGAACCTCCGGAGCATCATTCTTCATCAAAACAGCTAGATAAATAACAGATGTCTTAGGCAGGGGGTGGGGGTGTTGGGGGGTGTTACAGGACTCAATGTCTACATGAGTGACAGCTGTCAAATAAGCATTAGTTAGCACTGGAGTCCAGCTGGATCAGACAGGAGATGAGAGCAGCCGGTGACATTTATCCAACTCACCCACAATGTCCACCACATCTGGCCGGATGAGTGGCTCCCCACCGGTGAGCCGGATCTTGTCCACGCCTTCCTTCACGAAGAGCCGAGCAAGGGTCAGGATCTCCTCTGTGGTTAACAGGTCAGCTTTGGGGGTCAGAGACACACCCTCCTCAGGCATGCAATACTGGCCTGAGGGGGGAAAAAGGGGGAATGAAGAGCTAGGAGAGAGGTGTGGTTGGCAGGTGAAGATGCCTCTGATCCTCAACAGGCTAACAATGGTTCTAACCCCATCTAAATGATACGAGCTCACTTGTCACTTCTCATCTCACTGAAATCTAGCCTTATTATCCCTCCATCAGGTGAGGTGTGGGTTAAGGATGATAAACTAGGCTAAAGGAGAGCCTGGCTCAGAGCAGAGCCATGCCTGAGATACTGGCTCCTTCAATCTGAGGGCACCAGGGTAGACCAACCTAGAAAGACCTAGAAAGGCCAGTACCTTGGCTTGTGTCTGACGGCTGGTCCATGCTCATTCACTCTAGCTGTGGCAAAGTTCCCTCCTCTGCACATGCTATGAGATGAAGAAAATGGTCTGGCTTGGTGAGAGCCACCATCCTCTGTGACTGCAGTATCCCCAGGTCCCTCCTTTGCAGATGATGGAAAACTATGGGGCTATTTGTCAAGACGAGAGAGCAGATGAGGGTAAAGCCGTGTGCTGTGGAGTTAGGGGGCTCCCATTCCCACCATCACTCTCTGCAGGTCGCCTTTATCAAGAGTCAGGCCAGATCTGCAAGACTCAAGGGCATGTCCATCCCTGTCAATGGGCCATATGAGGCCCAGACCACTATCGGCACAGCCCAACACAAAGGCACAAACAAAATGTTGTAAGATTATTTTTTTGTGTGTAGTTCTCTCTCTCTCTCTCTCACTGTGTGTGTGTGTGTGTGTGTGTGTGTTCAAGTTCAAGTTGATGTGCAAGTGCATGTGTAAATGAACAGACGAAAGGTCAACCTGGAGTGTCTTCCTTAGTCACTCTCCATCTTATTTTTTGGAGATAGGCTCTCACTTTTATCAGGAGCTTGCTGACTCAGCTAGGAAAGCCAGCCAGTGAAGGGGTCCACCTACCTCTGCACTGGGATTATAAGAGAGGACCTCCATGCCTGCTTTTCATGCCCTGCCTTCCTGGCCCTTCCTTTTATGCCCTGCTTTCCATGGCTTGTTTGCCTTAAAAAAAATATGGATTCTGAACATTGAATTCAAGGTCTCATACTTGCATGGCAAGCACTTACAGAATGAACCACCTCCTGGCACTCTACAATTGTGTGTGTGTGTGTGTGTGTGTGTGTGTGTGTGTGTGTGTGTGTGTGTGTGATTTTGTTTGTTTCTATTGAACCCAGCTGCCAGGTTCCCAGTGTGAACTCTGTAGGCATCAACATCTTGCAATCCTATAAGAAGACTGAAAATGCCTACTGGAGTCACAAAGTCAAATGTGCACACTGAATGCACATCTGGACTCTAAAGACTGCAGAGCCGGTGAGAACAACAGAATAGCTCATATGCAGTACGTTTTGCTCAGTTAAACATCTGCCAAATACACGTGCTTTTACTACTCAATACTCAATTGTGAAATATAGCAGGAGGGTGGGAGGGGGAGGCAAGAGAAAAAGGAGGGAACAAGTAAACAAACATGCAAAGAGGGGAGAGGGAGATCCACACCAGAGTCTCCAGCAGTGGACAGGCCCCAGAACACACCCCTGGGATCGCACAGTGAGTTCTGTGTGTCAGACTGGGCATCTCATGGCCACGGCTACATTTATCACTCCTCTGTAATATCCCCCCCTACACACACACACACAAACCCTGAAGAGGGATCACGGCCCGAGACCTACCCTTAACCCTAAACCCAATCACAACCGTGTTTCCATGTCTAACCTCAAGGAGAACATAGATTCCATTACCTGAAAGCTAACTTCACCCTGTGTAGCCACCACAGGCTGACCAGCCTACCAATGACGAAGTAAGTGGGAAGGTGGAAAGGAAAAGGCAGGGGTGGGGGTGGGGGGGCACGACCAAGGAAGATGCTTTTGGACAGGCAGTGACTACAGGTGTCACCTCAGCAGAGGGACAGTGGCCCAGAGCTGGCCCAGGAGGTGACTCACATCGGAGGTTGCACTTCTCTGTGAGAGAGATCCGCAGGTAACTGTGCTGCCGGCCAAAGCTGTCCGTGAGGAAGGCAGAGAAGGGAGCTGCGTGCTCCTGGAGGAACTGGAGCCTCATGGACAGCCCCTGCAAGGACAGGGACATGATGAAGCATGGGCCCTTGCTATGCACTCTGGGAGATATGCAAAATGGCCCAGCTGTGGAGAGCTGAGGGAGCCCAGGTGAGCTGCCTCACCCTTAGCTTGCACAGCATCTCTAGCCCCTCCACTATCCACAGGAACTGGCACTGTTCCCCTCACTGACTGCCTGACGGAAGGAAAGGCCTACCCACTAAGACTGTGCAAGTAGCTTCCCTACAGGATTCACCCATGCAAGGTAGGCGCATTCAAGCTGGAGGTGGGTGGGAATTCTAGATTCTTCTTTCTTCAGTCTCTATGTTTTGCGTACCCTACCCAGTGCCAGAAGGAAGGATTAGTCAGCCATTGTGAGGCCTAAGGGAAGATTGGGCAGGCTCCAAGAGGCAGGTTTGGGGCAGAATGGCACCTTGTCCATCCACAGCTATAGAGAATTGAGTCATTAATAAGTCTCTCCAGGTTCCAGTTCTTCGTGGCCAGAGGTGCTCTTTCCCTCTAAGTTAGCATGTGGTTGTGAAAGACAGGGAGGAACCAAAATAAATCCAGGAACTGGGAGTGAGAGAACCAAGGAATATGACTCAGCAGAAACCTGACAGCCAGCCTAGCCAAGGAGTAAAGGGGCTGGTCGTCAGCAGTGTAACACACACACAGACACACACATACAGACACACAGACACACACACACACACATACACACACACATGCACACATATACACACACAGACACACACATGCACACACAGACACACACGCACACATACACACACACACCCAGCTGGCTGAGCAAATTTATCACTTGGATCCAACAAGCCCTGTCCCTGACTCTTTTCTCCTCCCACACCTCATGACCTACTTCCACCGCAGGCCACTTCCCTCAGGCTCCTCTCCCATCCAAAGGGCCCAGTGCTGACCACAGAATGTCAAAGCACTGTGTAACATACAGGCCCACCTCTAAGCTCATGAGAAAAAAAAAAAAAAAAAAAAAAACAGACGCAAATGTAGCTGGCACAGAACCGCTCCCAGACTGGTCTCTATCCAATGGCTGGACTCTGTAGCAGTTCTCAATGCTGGCATCAGATTGACCACAGAGATTCCAAGACAGTCTGGAGAGCCCTGCCCCTAGGAGTGGCTTCCTCTGAGTGGCTGACCACTGCACTGTACAGCTAGGGCCGAGGAAACCTTTAACTCAGGAGTTGACAACCCTAGTTCTGAGTGCAGAGTTTGAGGCAGGAAAACCTGGTTCTAGCTATAGACCAAACACCCAGATCCTGTTAAGTTACAGGCATGCTCCTGCGCTTGGATGTTGCAACATGATGTTGTCATCTACAAAGTTTACTTGCTCAAGAACCACACAACTGTTGGAGGTTGGTTTGATGTATTTTGATGCTAATTACTACTTGCTGTCTCTGTGCCCCATGTTGTACCTTGCCTAGGAGCCTGACCTGTTTGACCAATAAAAAGCCATCATACCTGGGCAGGGCAAATGGGATAGGCGTGACTAAGATTCCCAGGCTTCGGGACACAGAGAGAATCTTGGGAGGAAAAGAGACCTGACAAGAAGGCTGGGCCATAGGTTAAGAGAAGCACATGGCTGGCGTGGATGGAGACTTGGCCCAGATGATGGTAATTAGCAAGTATTTGGGATAATGGATGGGAGATGGCTTGATAGAAATTATTAGAAGCAGATGGCATGGGATTGGGACAGGTATCCTGTACCTGCCCCACTACAGGAAGTAGTTTAGGGGATTAATATTTGCCTTGCCCCTGGTTAACTAGGCTATTTTAAAATATAACAGGTGTATCAGTGTCTTAATTGATTGCTAGCAGGTTAGAAAATACTGCCATAATAATTATAGGCCGAATAATGTTTATTATTAGGCCATACTGGTAAATTAATTGCAACACACACCTATGTTTAAAAAAAAAAAAAAAGAAAAAACCCACCCATCCCATAATTTTTAAGTTATAACTGTGTTGGGCCATACTCCAAGCTATCTTGAGGCACAGGCTGTGTAGGTTATGTATTGGGCGTGGCCAAAGGATGGGGGTATTCTAGAGGGGCACTATGTTCTTTGCTGTCTATCTGAACTGTTGAAATAGGGTACCCACAAAGAATTGGAATTTCCCCCAAAAGCCTCATGCTCAGAGAGGGAAAGATGCCAGCCAGAGGGGGACCTTGTCTTCCTATAGCGATTTCATACAGTGGAGATAACCGGCCAGACCACTTTGCCAGACAATGATGAGTCAGTGATGGACAGGACCACTCCATGACCAGGATGCTCAATTATGCACCCTTCTTGCCTTTTAGTTAAGCCTAAACCTCATATCAGGAGCCCAAATACGTACTTGTTGAGGGGAGGTGCCCATTGAATCTCTTTGTTCCTCTTCCCTAAGTGGCCACACTGAATAATCTTTTTCTGCCTTTCACTGTTAATTTGACTCATTTGGCTCCTTGAGGACAGTGACTAGGCCTGGCTTGCTCTAGCTGGGCACAGGCTCTGACATGACTGCACAACAGTGGGACATGCCTGCTTAGCTTCCTCTTCTGCAAAATGGAGATGAGCCCATCTAATGCAACTGAAGGGTCCCTTACAAACAGTATCAGTGAGTGACTGCCATCTGTGATGGTGAGCAGTGTCAACTTGTTGGGATCCAGAATTGCCTAGGAGATAAGCCCCTTCAGAGGGATGTGAGAGATTGGTCTAGATTAGATTAACTGAGGTGGCAAGGAAAGTGCCTGCTTTACAAGCATGAAGATCTGAGTTCAATGACCAGAACTCATGCTTAAAAAGTGAGTGAGAGAGAGGGGGGTGGGGTGGGGGGAGAGACGGGCAGATCCCTGGTGCCGCTGGCTGGCCAGCCTAGCCAAATTGGCAAGCCCTGGTTCCCAATAAAAGGCCCTGTCTCAAAAACAAAGTCGATGGCATCTGAGGAATGGTACCTGAGATTGCCTTCTGGCTTCCAAACACATGGGCACATGCACATGAAAAACACACACACACACACCTATCTCAAGCTATTAAATAAGTGTTGCCCCACACTTGGTTATATGGCCTCTCCCCCATGTCCTGTGAGTGGGAGGGTCTGTCACTTCTGACTAGTATAGTCCACTACCCTGAGACATGAATTTCAAGAAATTGGGTAGGTTGAAAGTATGGAAGAAAGATCCTCCCAACACTGTCCTCCCAGCACTGTCCTCCTTGCTCCCTCCCAGCACTGTCCTCCCAGCACTGTCCTCCTGCTCCCTCCCAGCACTGTCCTCCCAGCACTGTCCTCCTGCTCCCTCCCAGCACTGTCCTCCTAGCACTGTCCTCCCTGCTCTCCCAGCAGTCCTCCCAGCACTGCCTTTCCAGCACTGTCCTCCTTGCTCCTTCCCAGCACTGTCCTCCTGCTCCCTCCCAGCACTGTCCTCCTGCTCCCTCCCAGCACTGTCCTCCCTGCTCTCCCAGCATTGTCCTCCTGGCACTGTCCTGGCTGCCCCCTCCCAGTGTCACTACTCTGCTTTCCTCTTATACCTGTTTCCTGTCTTCAACCTCCACTTGCCAGCTTCCAGTCTTTTCTAGAACTCTGGACATCTAGGTGACTCTGCCTTACCCAGAGACACCCGGCCCTTTAACCCCGGGCAGCAGGCTCAGGCCTCAGCCTCCAGAGAGTTAGAATAGGGTTCCAAAGAAAGAACAGGAATACCTGGATTGAGGTAAATCCATTAGGGAAGATGTCTGGCCCACCTCAGCCATGATGGCAGTTCCTCATCGATTTCCCTGGCACCTGAGGAAGCTGTCCAGCCTGTCCTTATACTGACCCAAGGTCCCCTTTCCACGTTCCCCATGCCAGTGCGCACATAAGATTCACACCCACACCATGTCACACAGGATGCCCAGTGAGCATCTATCATAGCTCTGTACCTCGGACCACCAGAGCACTGTGGAGGGCAGGCAGAGGGTCTCAGTAGGAAAGGCAGGAAAAGTGGGGGGCCAGGATATCCCCACCTCTGCTCCTGCCCATTGGCAGTTCTGTAAGGAGCTGAGTACATATTTTCCCCTGAGCTCTCCTATTCGCTTACAGATGCCCACACCTGTGCAAGGTGAGCCGGTCTAAGCCTCTGTATTTACAGAAAGAAAGCAAGAGAGAGTAAGAGCCTTGACTAGAAGCCAGGTAAAATTAGAGGCCAACAAAAGATAAGATCTTAGGTCTCCTTGTGTCTCAATCTGTCCGCTGTTCCTCCTAACTCATTCAACGTGCTTCGAGCAGCCAAACACACTTGTTGGCTTGGCTGGCTGCGTACACTGCGGGTAAGCACTGTGGAAATACTTAGAAAGGCTGAGGGAGCCCTAGCATCCAGGAACTTTCAATTGGTGGAAGGCAGCCCAACTTAGCTCCTCAGAATGCAGTGTCTGATGGCACAGTTGACAGAATGACGGCTTGTCCAGGGAGGAGGGGCCTAACAGGACTTACCACAACATTTGCCATACACGTCAAGATAACAGTACCTCCATTCACCAGGCTCTGGGAGTAAACATCAACACATACCTCCATGACACCCAATGATGAAGCCATTAACCCCCACTCCTAGAAAACACAGGCCCTAATTCTCCGAGAAGAGACTCACATGGCTAATAAGGTGTGGGGCTGGCTCAAATCCCAGGATTCCGCTCTGGGGCCTGTGGCAATCCTGCTATATCAGAGATGCCCTCAGCATATGTAAGACCTAGTACTGCCTCTGAGGAGCAAGGACTAGCACAAGTGTTGGGGTTTAAGGGCCTCCACCCCTGCTTTACAGGGGCCCGAGAGAAGATACACTCAGTTCACGTGAGGACGAAAGGCCATCAGTCACACTGTACAGGCCCGCTCATAAAAAGTGCAAAATAAAATTATGAAGAAGAAAAGTTTTCTTTGCTAATATCTTTATTTTCTTAAGCCCTCACAGCGGCTGCCTCTTTCCTAGCTTTTCACTTAATCAAGCACAAAGTTCAAGGGTTTGGAAAGCCCTGTAACAATTAAGCTCTTTATCTGAGGATCCCACATAGGCAGGTCTGGGGAAGTGAGCTCTCTGACATAAGCCGACCTATATCTTGAGCAAGATGGGAGAGTCAAGTATTGTGAAATTCAGAGTCTCTAGGACATCAAGTTCAGCTCTGGGAGATAGAAGAAAAGTAGATGGAGCAAAATGAAAAGGAACAGTTGGCCACTGCAAGTGTCTCCCTAATCGTGCGGACAAAACAACTTAAAACCCACTGTAACTGGAAACACTCCTCTGCGAGATGCAGTGAGGACTGAGGGACCGTGCCCCCCACTACAAAGACAGGCAGGGACTCCTCAGCTGGAGCTTGGTCTTGCTCTGTTCCTGAGTTAAAATGAGGCCAAGCCCTCCCTAGAGAAATAAGAGAGGTCATGAAGCTCTGCCACTACAAAGTGACAACCGACTGTGGGTGGCACCTGGCTAACAATATTTTTAGTCCTTGTCACACTAAGAAGCAGGTGTCCGGAGGACACCTGACTACACTGGCACTCTCCACTCCGGAGGTGAGGAAACATGTTTAAAAGGTTGGGTGGAAGGAGGGGCTAAAACAGCTCACTGGAACCCAAAGTCTGTGGTCCGTATTTCCTGCAGCGCGGAGACCTGTTAGAAGGTGGCCCGCAGGGCTAGGGGAGTCCAAGAGAAACTCTAAGGAGTCCCTCCCGTTGGGTAAGAGTGAACTCAGACAACCCATCACTGAGTGCCCTGGGTCCTCCCCAGAAGAGGACCCCAGGGCAGAGAGTGCGTACTCCACATTCAGGGTGGCATGCTCGGACAGCCTTCCAGTAGGTGTGTGCAGGCGGGCGGGGTGGGCTCACCTCCCTGGCAGGTCTCAAGGGCTCCCCGGGGCGGGGCTGCGTCACCGGAGCCCCCGAGCTGCAGTCCCGGGCACTGGACCTCAGGAGCCGCCGCAGCAATCGGGACGCCGGCCGGGAAGCCATGAAGCCAGCAAAGGAAGTACCGAGCCTGGAGTGGGCCTCCTGTGCACTCTAGCCCGGGACCTGGCTCGGGGTCATTTGGGAGGGGGAGGAGCGGAGGGCGGTGTTCATGCAGCCAATCAGCGAGGGTGTCGCTTCCCGTGGCCCTCTGGAAGTTGTAGTCCACTGGCTCCTCCCCCTTCCAGGCTGGGCCGGAACCATCCTCTTGTGCAGAAACTTCGAGCCTGGGAGAGTTAGGCTCTTTAATATCAGCTTTACCTGGTCTTGAACTTGAGCTCTCTTTAGATGCAGAATTTAAAGGGGTGGCTTAAAAACTTTTAGGCGAGTTATATTTATTTTTTTTCTTTTCGTTGTGGATGGGTGTTGAGACCCTATTTAGGGTCTCACTGTGTAGCTCTGGCTGTCCTGGAGCTCACTTTGGAGGTTTCAAATCCACAGATACCCTGCATCTGCTTCCCGAGTGCTAGGATTACAGACCTCCACCACTAAGCTCAGAGGGAGGGGAGAAGATTTTTTTACTTTTAAAATATGTTTATGTGTATGAGAGTTTGCCTATACATCTGTTAAGGGCACCACGAAACAGTCGGTGCTCAAAGAGACCAGCAGAGGGCGTTAGATCCCCTGCAACTGGAGTTACAAGGGGTTATGAAGAGCCTGGGAGACCTCTTAACCATGAAACATCTTTGTAGATCGTTAATTTCTTTTTTAAGTTAACATACAAAATAGTGGACTTCTTTATGACATATTCTTAAATCAAGTGATATTTCAATATATCAAAATCTGTGGGAGGGGGGAAACGCCAGTGAAATATCAATATTCTATTTAATCATTTCCTTCACTTCACCCTACTCTAGCCTCTGTTTGTAGGACAACTCGGTCGGTCGTTTTTTCATACACACTTCTCTTGTTGTGTCCCCCCATAGTCTTGGCTTCTCCATTCAAAAAAGGAAATATGAGAGGAAGACACAAAATAAGTGGATGACACTTGAAGTTAGTTGCTCCCTGCACACAGCACTCTGCGTTAACCTTCAATACCATGACCATGGTGTGGATAGAACATTCCTTTTGCTACTAAGGAAAAAGTTTCAGAGAGGTTAGGTGATTATTCCAGAGCTGTGTAGCTGAACGGTGTCCAAACCTGGTTTCAAATCCAGTATAATCTGATTGTCTAACCAAGACTCACTGCGTGAGAAGGGCTGGGGGTGGGGAAGGGTGCAGTGAACATCATTTCTCTGAAAAGCAGTGTGACTTAGCTTAAGATCTCAGAGGTTCACACTCAATAATGGACATACACACTAAGAACAGGTGTGCTCAGTCAGGCATGGCGATGTACACCTGTCATCCTGGCACACAGAAGGTTGAGGCAGCAAGATCATTGTGAGGAGTGGCCTGCTTGATCTACATAGTAATCTCCAAGCTGGTATGGGATACATAGTGAATCCCTGTCTCCAAGGGAAACAAGAGGGGGTGCTATTCTCAAATCTGCTAATCCATTGTACTCAACCCTCTGCTGCTGTAAAGTTGGACAAAGCAAGGACCAGTATAGAGCATCTGTGAGCTGTGCATTTGGAAGTGGAAATATGGCTTATACTCCAGAAGAACTGATGATTCCTAAGAGAGGAAAGAATAACTGAACAAAACTGACTTTTACAAATACAGGCTGGTTACTGGAAAAGCAGGGATGGTTTTAGTCTTATAGCCAGATACACTGTTTCTTGGGTGTTTTCTACTGCCTGAATTTTGGGTAAAACCACAAAAAAGAGCCAGCAGGAGTTTGAATGGATTTGGTGGGGCACATATGTCAAAAGACTATCTGCAAGGGGCCGGGCGACCCACTGAGACTGGCTGAAGGGCTGCCCACTGCTAAGGCTACCTATGCCTGCATTGATCAGGAGAACTGGAGGTGGAAGTGAGGAAACCAAAACCCATTTATTTGCTGATATGAGGCTTGAAAAGCCTTCAAGAGAGCCTTCAACCCAGGAACGAAGCCATTTACATATGATGGACTTGATGCAGGAACAAGTCCTTAGCCTTTGGAGGCTGATGTCTCGAGGAGCTGCATTCTGAAAGCAATATGCTACACCACTGAAAGCAAGTCCTCTGGCCACATCTCCTAGATGAAGAGGCACTGAGCCTCCCCACAGAGAGGAGAAGCTCATATTGGTGCCCAGCAAATCACCTGCCACAGGAACACTTTCCCACGTACTGCCATGGAGCCTATGAGGCCACCTGTTGTCTTGGGGGACTTAGGTTTGCTGTAGACACTTCCATCTCATGGGGAATCAGCTGTGGAGGTCCAGATGTGTGTGCTAACCCTGGTGTTGTGAGAATTCCTTCCCTGGGGATACTCAAGCAAGTCAACGCCTCCTTCTAAGCTTTGTCCTCCGAATGACAAACCAAATAGGATCCTACCAAAGTTTAAACCAGCAAAGAATGAGCTTGTTGGGCTTGCTTTACTTACAGAGTCTGAGTGACGGGTTCTCCACAGAGCAGTAGCACTGGGAAGTCTTTATCTGGCAGGAATGGTGGCTTCCCCCAAGGCTGTGTAGAAGGAGCCTCCTTCCTCTAACCTTTCCCAGGCTGTATACTCTAACACCTCCCCTACACACCCTGGAGCCACAAGCAGTTAGGGCAGAACAGCATACAAATACCTGGGAGGAAAAGCTGGGACCTAGTGAGGGACCCAAGGCCATGCCTACTCCCTTCTTCTGAGTTCATGTCAATAGTCTCCAGTCTGGTGGTGACAGATTCTTGCAATTCAGGCACAGCTGATCTAATGAAGACAGCAGCTGTTTTGCTCAGAGGACGGAGTTCTGTGACTCCTGGTTCCAGATCCTGGAAGGGTTGATGCTAGAAATCTGTTTTATGTCATCACAGCAGTGGAAGATGAATGCAGTGTGCAAATTCCCAGGAGTAGTCCCTTTATTTCTTTAAAGACATCGCCATTACATTACCAGAAGACACCCATTGCTACGCATCTTGGAGGACTTGGGGTGTCAGACTTGGGGTGCTGTTTTCCAGTTGCCTCACCCTTACACTTGACATTTATTCCCCCCAAATTTGCCCTGTTCCCTCACTAAGAGGCCAACTCGGTGGACCCTCCAGTCTGCTTTCGGGCTTCTGTGTGGGTCCCACAGGTGGAAGGCACACTCGGGGAGAAGAGAGCTCTATGGAAGAGGGGCAAAGGAACATGTGCAGATCTCTTCGATTCTGCTTTCTGACCACCAAGACAGGGAAGGTGGGAGATGACAACGCACAGGAAAATTCTACATCTGAAAGCCGAGATGCTCTACACAAAAGCAACTTTCACTCCGTTCAACATTCAACCTAGAAAATACCATTTCCCAAAGGCTCGGGAGATAGTCAAGTGTTTGCCATGAAAACATGAAGATCTGAGTTCAAGTACCCTTAGCCCTGGATGAACTGGGCTGCATCCATAGTCCTTGCAGAGATAGGAAGGTAACTGGGGCTTGGTGGTCAGTCACTGTTGCAGAATGAGTGAATTCCAAATTCAGTGTGAGAACCTATCTTAAAAAAAAAAAAAAAAAAAGGTGAAAGGAAGACGAGATGGCCCAATGGATAAAATGTTTGCCGTGTAAATACAAGGACCAGAGTTCAGATCCCAGAACGCATATTAAAAGCAGAACAAGTGTGGTGACCACCTGTTATCTTAGCACTCAGGAGTGTAGTGGAAGCTTTAGTTACTTTGTAAACTCAGGTGAATATATTTTTGCTTTAATCCCAAGTGTGGGATTTTAGTTTGGGCTTTAGTTTCTCCATAGCTGCTAATTGTTTCATGAAGGGCATGGTCTTTGCCAAGTGTAGTTAGTTTAATTATGAGGACTCTTGAGAGAGGATAAATGCCAGAGCCCAGAGAGGGCGAGAGAGAGATGGGGGTCGGGTGTGGTGGGAGTGGGATGGGGGTGGGGCCAAGAAAGAAGAAGGCTGCTGGTGCTTCCCTCCTGCTGCTCCTGGTTGCTGTTGATGCAGTTTGAGAAGAAGTTGAAGATATTCTGAAATGAGGATTGGACTTGCCCCAAAGAACTAAAGGACCCTAAAAGAGCAAGAAGGAGCAAGGGAAAATTATGCCTCTTCTCCCCACTGACTTTCTTTCTTTCCTATCTGGTGTTGGGGTATTGGAAGGGATTGGGGTGGAGAAGGGGGAAAAAGATATAAGAAACCAAAATAAAAATAATGTTAAAAAGAAATGCTTACACAGGAGGCAGAGGCGAGCAAACCCGCTAGCTAGGCAAGCTGAAACTGATGAGCTCTGGGCCCTGCAAGAGAACTCACCTCAATAAATAAAGGGGAGAGCAATTGAAGAAGACACCCAATGTCAACTTTAGGTTTTTACATATGTGTACATATATGTACATGAAGATTGGTGTACACACATGCATTCACACACATGAGAACATGCAACTATACTTATGCAAGGGTGCATACAGATGTATACATGCAGTGCACACATATTCTTGAAAAAAAAAGAGTTAAATCAAAAAAAGGGATTAGTGAGATAACTCAGTCGGTGTGAGTAAAGGTATTTTCTGTATAAGCCAGTTCTGAATTTAATCCTCCAAACCCATATAAAAGTGTGAGGAGAGAACCAGGTCCATAGAATTGCTCTCTAACCATTCCCACCCTCACATACTATGTGCACACATATACTGTGCATACCCAGAATAATAAATTAATTTTAAAAATAAAGAAAAAAGGAACAGGAAGCAACAGGCCATTGCTTCTCCATACACAGGTGAACATGCACACACAAGCACACACACACACACACAGAGAGAGAGAGAGAGAGAGAGAGAGAGAGAGAGAGAGAGAGAGAGAGAGAGAGAGATGGGGAAGAGGAGGAGGAAGAGAAGGAGGAGGAGGAGAAAGGAAGAAAATTAGCGTGGACTCCCCAAGACAACTAAATCCACTTCCTTGGGCCTGATTCCTGCATCAAGTTCAGGTTTGCTGCCATTGGTTACTGTGGTTGGCACAATTCCTGGGTGGAGATGGATGCAAGAAGCTGACATTTCTGGGAATGCTTCTTTGAGTTTCTGCTGCTCCTGTGAGTACTGCCTAGGGTGAGAACACTGTGCCAAGTTCCCCTCCTAGCTCAGGCAGGGAGGGATGTGCCTGCATGAGGGAGGCCAGAGGGGAACTGAGAGAAACCCTGACCTGGCACTAGGAGATCTGATTGCCAGCCCACACTTGCCAAGCGTTCATGATTGATCTTAGGGCCAATTACGTAACTTCTCTGGCTTTACCCTGTGTGTCTAAGGGGAAGCTGCTTGGCTGTATCTTTGCTATCTCACAGGGTGGTAGCTACGGTTTAAGAAAAAGAGAAAAGGAAACTCTGAAGTAAACCAAAAGGGGTTAAGGAACTGGTCGAAGGTCACATAGACAGCAAGTGGCAAGGCTCAGACTTGAACCCAAGACATGGCAGGATCCAGGCCTAAAACACCATGTTCTGGCCCTGACCACATCCTTCCAAATACTTCTTTTCATAAATTCTCTTTCAAGATCACTTAGCCTCTCCTCTCAAGCATAAAAAATGATGTGTGTGTGTGTGTGTGTGTGTGTGTATGTGTGTGTACTCACACGTGCACAGGTGTGCACAGGTGCCCACAGAAGCCAGAAGAGGATGTCAAATCTCCTGAAGTTGGAGCTCCAGGTGGTCGTGAGCCACCCTACCTGAGTACTAGGAACCAAGCTCAGGGCCTCTAGAGGAGCAGCAAGTGCTTTTAACCACTGAGCTATCTTTCCAGCCCCATCATCAATATTTTCATCTACTTCACAAATCATTTTTTTTAACTACACGTGCCCTAAAACATGTTGCAAAGTCAAACTATGGCCAATAGGACAAAAATCAAAATGCCTGTATTGACTATCCTGCAGCCTAGTATTTCCCAGCTAGGTCTAAAGTTCACGGTTCACTCATAGGGTGATTTCCCTACATGATATTTGATTAACAAATAAGGAGGGACAATGATGGTACAGACACATATGAGAAGAGCCAAGTAATTGAGCTTTCTATTTGAATTGGCTCACAGAGATTAATCAATGGGAAGAAAAAGAAATTATGAACTAGCAAGAGTTAATCTTGTTTCTCCCTGGTTTGTGCAACCATGGGTCAAAGGACAGAGGTCATGGTAACTTCCAGTTGCACTCATGATTGGGGCTTACACCGCAGGAAGAGAAAGCAAAGCCAAACATCTTTTCTCAGCCACTCAGCCAGCTATGCCCAATCTCCTTAGCTCTGCAAGGAGCCTCATTGACTTGATCCTGCTAGTGAGTCTCTAGCTTGCTCATGCCCTCCTTACGTGCATTTTCAGAGGCCTCCACCTTCCCTGACTTAAGCTCTGATTTGCTGAGAGAGCAAAGGAGTCATAGGAGGGGTTGGCATGCCAGACACCTGTAGCTGGTGCCCTACCCACAGGTCTTCCAGAGTTCAAGGCAGCTGAGATGGGCAGCACCACAGCATAGTGAGCTGGGGCCCTCCTGCATGCTGAGAGTTTTGCCCCAAGAAGTTGGCTGGCAAATGCCTTGGCAGGGGACTTCAAAGGAAATGCATAACAGGGCATGGAGTTGGGAGATGGATGGTTTGCAGAGTTCCTCAGTGGTCAGGAAAGCTTAGCTTCAAGGGTGCACCACAGTTTTGCTCAAGAGTGCCTGTTTTCTTTCCTGTCTCCTTGTTTCCCTGGTACCCTCATTGGTCATGCTAGCATCACCCCCCCCGTGCCGCTCATCACCCCAAATAAAAAGGCCAGTAGTTCTCATGTGCTTGTCTGAGTCAAGTGCTGGAGAATACAAACTAAGGCAGAGGCTGGAAAGAACACTGTCTATACCAGCCATGCCTCTTTCTAACCTCCCATTTGGTTCCCACCTCATATCTGGTCCTGTCACTATGAACTACCCAATATTTCTGTGAGTTTGTCCCATCACACCCCATCTCTCCTTTGAACACGTTGGCTCCTGGGACAGCCCTCTCCTTCGTTTTCCTCCTACCACTTCTGTTATGAGCTTGTTCAAAGGGGAGTGCCATCGTCACCTTCCTCCTTCAGAGACCATGCCCACAGAGCTTCACCTCATCTCTCCTCCACTCTCACTCGGCCTTGCTGATGCCAGGGCCCCCAGCCCCTCTCTTCCACTCAGGTGTCTGTTCTGTGCACTCTTCTCTTATGTTCACCTATCTGCTGGATGGAGGCCTGGCTTAGCATGTGGGTGGTCACTTAAGCATGGCCTCAGCTAAGTCTTTAGAGCAGAACCTTTTCCTCTGAAGAAATCTGGCAGAGGATGGAGTAGAGACAAGGAAGGGAGGGGGCAGGATGAGAACCAGCATGGGCTGGTTTTATATATGTAGGTGCCCTACTTAGGTGGTATTGTTGACTGCACACAGCCAAGAGTCACCTGGAAAGAAGGATTATCAACTGAGGGATTTCCCAGATCACAATGACCCATGGCCATGTCCGTGAGGAATAGTCTTAATTATTGATATGTGAGGGTTCAGGCCACTATGGGTGGTGCCATCCCTGGGTAGGTGATCCTGGGTTATATAAGAAAGCTGGCATAGAATCCATGGGAAGCAAGCCTAAGAACTCCCCCAAGAGCAACACACACACACACACACACACACACACACACACACACACACACACACACATAACCAGAGTCCATTTCTCATCACCCACATACAGTGGCTCACAATCACCTGCGTAATTCCAGTTCCAGGGGATCTGATACCCTCCTCTGTGTGTGCACACACAAAGTAAAAACAAAACAAAACAAAAAACTTAAAAGGATGGGGAAAGGGGACTTTCAGAAAGAAAAAATCTAGAAGCTTTGAGGAGAGGGAAGAATGGATGCTGGGAAATCAACCAAGAAATGTCTATTGTGTTTCATACGGGAAGAGCAAACTATTGAGGCTTGTTAAGGTACCTGAAGTGAGCCTTATGACGTGTGTGTAGGAATGACTCCAGGCTCCTTGTTCCACTATGGCTTTCAGCAGCCCGAGCAGGCTGGTGGCAGGAGTAAGCAATTGGATTGATTTGAAGTTGGAGGCTTGCCAGGTACATATCCCGAAAGGACAGCAAGGCTAGATTCAAGTGGAGGGTAATAGAGTGCTTGGGGTGATGGATGAGGGGAGATGTGCGTTTGGAGAGAGCTGGTAGATTAGATAAAGTGGAATGGATTCAAAGACTGAGAGCTTAGATGAACTCAGAGAAGGTGGCATGGGGCTTGGGAAAGCTCGGTGCATACACAAGAGACACGAGATAGCAAGCCAACGCAATGAGCGAGAGAAAGCTAGTAAGAAAGGAGTAGGCAAAGATATAAGCCCCTTCAAGCATGCAGTGGCCAGGCCTGACCCTGAGGACCTGCAATTGCCAGAATCTGCCCACAGAACATTATCGGCCATAATAGCCAGACCCAGGCCTTCCAGATGCAGGTGGTCAAGCTCTATCCTGCAAAGTAAAAGCCCAAGCTCAGAGCTTGAAAACCCACCAATCCCCACCCTGAAAAGCTCTGCTCCCCTCCCCAGGAAACCCCAGATAAACCCTGTCTTCTGCTCAGTTCTCTGCTGCTTCTTGCCTGAGCAGAGGCAGCCACCCTCCTAGACTTTTCCCTCTCAATAAATCTCTTGTGTGAGGTGTGTTGGGCTGTGTGTGATTTTTTGTGGTATTTTTTGGCTCCCGACTGCCGGGATACCTTTCCCTTCGGCGCACTAAGCCTTGCATTGGGGAAGTCTTTTGTAAACGTATGGCTTTTCTATGCCCATCCTAGCTCCTGAAGACACGGAGACTTATATTTATTATTAAACTGTGGTACTAAGTTGGGCAGGTTTTGAGCACTTCTAACCCAGCTATACTGGCTTGGCCTACTTCCCAACCATGTGGTCTTAGTCTCGCCCCAGCTTCTCCTTCATCCGTGTCCCAAAGGCGACTTCCCTCTGCCTCTGGCCCCCATCTGGGACCCCTTCTCTGGGCCCAGAAGTCTTGCCTCCTAATACTGCCTCAGCTTATTGGCCATCAGATTCTTATTAAAACCAACCAAAAGGTGGAGAAAACAATTTTATAAAGCCCTGAGATAGGAGGTGCTTCGTAATAAAGACAATGCCAAAGTCTGGCCTGAATCTGATCTGCACCAGCACAGAAGTCAGCATTTGCATTTTCAAGAACACCCTTTACACAGTGCACAAAACTTCACTCCAACAGCCTTCCCCCTCAGAAGTGTAACACCGCGTTAGCACCATTCCTCAGATAGGCTCTCCTAGTGCCCATGCTCCCTCCTTGGGGTCTACCCACCACAGACTCACCCAGACTCACTGATCACTTGGCACCCCACCCACCAGTGGCCATTAGGCAAGTTTCCCCTTTGATTAGTGAAAACATTTCTCTAAGTTTGAGGAAGCCACCGCTGAGCATCCTGAACTCCTCTGGTACTCTTGGAGGTGGACATAGCCCCAGTCACAGTCCTTAAGGCTACAACTGGCCCTCGTCACCTGACAACATGTCCCATCTCTTGGAGCTGTAAGCCTGTAGTTTCCTTAGGCCCCACTGGGCTGATATGTCCCTTTCTGTGTTCCTCTCCCACCTTCCTTTGAGAGCTGCCTATAATCTCACAGCTTGTCTAGGCCCTCAAGGCTTTTGTGATTCTGTTCTTTAACCCTTTTCTGTGGATAGTGCCTGAGGCCTCCTCACCTTCTGATTTCTATGAGAACCCTGGTACCAGGCACCTAATCTGTCCTCATAAGCCCCTGTCCTCAGTTGAGTGTGTTGATGACCCACTGAAAAACTTGTGTCTTCCTCTGGCCCTCCAGGGACTGGAGTCCTGGGGACTCCCTTAACTACAAGCTGCACAGTGACATTTTTTCCTCCCAGCACCTTCTCTCATGCATGAGAATGGTGTCTTCTATACCTTCTCATCCCCCCTTGGGATGCTTTTTAGAAAATATCCTGCCTCTCCAGCTACCACCTGGCATGAAGGGCCCTAAATTTATTCACTTTTGCAATTGAATTTGGTCTCAATACTCCCAGATAATCAGTCCAAATGGCTGCCTAACAGCACCTTAGATCCTAATATTATTCAGGATTTGTACAACTACTGCAAGCGATCTGGTAAATGAAAGAGATTTCATTTCTCATTTCTCCTCTCCAAGCCGTTATATTTTTTTGTCTAGTTATCATGTTGCCCTGTCCCACTCTCCCCAGTAATGTCCTGGCTTTTAAGTTAACATTGATGGGTCTATGAGTTTGTTGCAAAGTGGAAGTGGGGACCTATCAGGAGGTGTGGGGTGAGGGGTGGATGGCGGGGTGGGGAGCAAAGATGAGGCCAGCTGCCATGTGCACACATCCAGCTGCCATGTGCACACATCCAGCACACACTCGATGCTGGCTGGTGCTCCCTCACGTCCTCCTCCCTGCAGTATCTTCTCTCTATAGCCAGGACTCAAAAATGTCCCATCTTTGTAGGTATAAGTGACATTAAACTGTTGTTTTATGCTGTCCCACTTTAAAGCTGGCTTTGAAATTGGAGTATGGCTCCCCTACTTCCACATCCAAGCATGCTTATTTAAAGGTTTCCTCAAAAATCTCTGTCCCACATTAGGTGGGTCGCCTGACTATGAGACAGAGAAAAGAGAGCAAAATAAAAGGACAGGCTATTCCTAAGAGGGACAATTGTTAGTCATCTCATACTCTCTTAGCTTTTGCTAAGATGTAAATCCTATCTCAAGAGTGTAAGGATATTGTGTAAACTTTCTGTACCTCAAGATTTGTGAGCATATGATAAAAAAAGAAAACCTGTTACATCAGCTGGTTGTGGTGGCACACACCTGTTACCCCAGCACTAGGGAGGCAGAAGCAGGTGAAGCTGTGTGAGTTAGAGGCTAGCCTGGTCTACAAAATGAGTCCAGGATAGCCAAGAAAACTACACAGAAAAACTCTGTCTTGAAAAACAAATCAACCAACTAACCAACCAAACAAAAAAACAGCAAAGCACTATTCAGTCATAAAAAACAAAGAAACAAACAGACAAAAACCTGTAAAATCTGTAACAAAATGGTTAACTTAAAACTTGTAACACTGGGGTTGATGATTAAAAATCTACACATAGGTCATATGAAAGGAAACGCGTGACTGACAGCTATCTTTGCTAGGCTTGGAAAGGATGGATTTTGCCATGTGAGTTCACTCTCATATTTATTAAAGAGTGACCACACAGCATGAGTCAACCAAGGGAAAAAAAACCCAACTCCTCTTAGCTATAAAGCCCAAACCAAAAGACTACCGCACTATTTCCAATCACACTAACAAGCCTCTCCCTTACCAACCTCTACCCACAATCCCTTTTTTCCCTCTCTGACTTCTTCAATCTCCTTTTTTCCCTCCTCAGCGGTAGGCTGCCCAAACAACTCTCTTTAGCCCATTGGCTGCCCTTAGTCTGCCTGCTACTCACTCCCACCTAAGGACCCATTTACACCCCCCCACACTTGACGTAAATCCCCTTGCAGGAGGTTGCTGGAGTGGAAGGCTTGGTCAGGTTACATGTTCCCCTCTCATTAAGTGAACTCTCAAATAGAAAAGAGATTGAGGTCCTACACTGCTAATATTTCTACCTTTATTAAAGAATTTCAATATATTACCCAATTTTCCACCCTCACCCTCCATGACATTTATATGATTCTCACCAACAATCATCTCCTGGAGGTACACAGGTGAGTCTAGGACCAGGCTAGAGCACATGCAGACAAAACCCACCAAACTAATGCCGCCCATCTGATAAGGGCTGAGGTGGTTCCTGACCAGGATCCTGAATGGACCTACAATACCCTGAGGGGTATTTTAGCTGGTGGCCAGTTTATAACTTGCCTCCTGGCTGGTCTCCACAAGGTTTCTCTTAAAGCACTAAGTTATGAAAATAATCCAAGATGCCATTCAGGAAAAGCATGAAAACTAATCTCAATTCTTAGACCACCTTACAAAGGCCCTCCTACAATATACCAATCTGGATCCCAAGACCCTTGGTGGAAAACAACTTATAATGACTTACTTCTTATCCCAGAATTTCCCTGATATTGAGGCCAAATCTAAATGTCTAAAGAAAGGACCCCTGACTCTACAGGCAGAAGTTTTAGCCCAGGTCTTCAAGGTGTACCACGGGAGAGATGAAAAAGCCTGGAAATAAAAATACCTCATGCTGTCTACGGCCTTTAAGCCAGCCATAGCAGCTGTCCAGGCTCCCAAAGCCTAAGAACCTTCAGATCCCTGTTCAGATGTGGTCAGGAGGATCACTGGGCCCAGGTCTGTCCAACCCCTCACAAACCATTTGAATCATGCCCAAGTGCCATCAAGAGGGACAATGGGCTGCTGACTGTCCTCATGTCTTTCTAAGCATGAAAACATCAAGTCCAGGTTATTTTCCAGATGACCTCCTAGGTCTGGCCATGGATGACTGTAATAGTTTGAATAGGTATGGCCCCCATAGACTCATGTGTTTGAAAGCTTGGCCCACAGGAAGTGGCACTATTAGGAGGTGTGGCCTTGTTGGAGGACGTAGGTCCTGTGGATGGGGGGCTTTGAGGTCTGCTATGCTCAAGCTATGCTCAGTGTGGAAAAAGTCTCTCCTTGCTGCCTGCAGAACAAGATGTAGAACTCTCAGCTCCTTCTCCAGCACCGTGTCTGCCTGCATGCCACCATGTTTCCCACCATGGTGATAATGGACTAAACCTCTGAAACTGTAAACCAGCGCCAATCAAATGTTTTCATTTATGAGACTCACCATGGTTATGGTGTCTCTTACAGCAATAGAAACCCTAACTAAAACAATGATGAAGGAGGCCCAGGCTCTCTTGGCCTGACCATGACCATCTCCAGCAGAGCCTTAGATAGGCATCACAGTATCAGGGAGATCCACCTCCTGCCTTCAGGATACTAGGGCAACTTTGTCGATCCTTATGGAGTTTTGGGGGACCCATCTCTCCTCATTTCTCTACTGTTGAAGTAGGAGGACAGCATTAGCAAACCTCATGAGTTAGCTGTATCTTTAGGGGTATTCACATCACTCACTCCTTCCTAGTGGTACCCACCTGTCCCATCCCCTTGCTGGGAAGGGACCTCCTAGCTAAATTAGGAGCCTCTATTTCGTTTTCTTCCCCCATCCAATTGACCCTGGCTCACCAGCCATCCCCTTTCTCCTCTCTTCTAAAGCACACAATCTGACATACCTTTTCCCTAACTGTCTTTCCTAACTGGATTCCCTAGTATGGTACACCCTAAACCCTTCTGTAGCTAAATGCCATTCCCCCCTCATCCAGTTCCAAAACCCTTTCACTCCCATCTGGGGCAAAAGACAAGACAAAGCCCATTCTCCTGATCCTAACTGTTTGTGAAGTTTTTGTCTGTCTGCCTTCTGTGTGCAGATGGGCCTATGTTTTCTGGTGTACCCATAAGCTTTGTTGTAAACATGGGAACCAACACAGATACCAGTCAGGCTCAATTGAATGAATGAATGATGGTGGCCATCACATGTTTTGCTTCTGACTGGTCTTCTTTGAAATTGTGAGCTGGCTGTGTTCCGTGTTTATTGGTTTTGCTTTTGCTTTCTCGGCCCCTGCCAGCCCCATGGTCACTACTGCTAATGCTGCTTGTTATGGATGCTTCAGTGGCCAGGGTTCAGAACTTATCCCTGGGCTTTTCTGGTCACTGGATTCAGTTTATGAGAGATAGGATTTAAAAACAGTGCTTGCTTAATAAGGTATTAAAGCTATACCTCCATGCATTCATATAAAGAATGTACCTCTGGCCACAGCTGAACTTCTTACACACAAATCAAAGAGAGTAACATTTGGGTCACCTATTACCACCTTCCCTCCTTACCACCTGTCCCATCTTTTAACAAACAAGGGTCTCCAAACACCACTCCCTCCCCGAGTTCCCTCTCTCCAGGTAGTGCTGGTAAGTGATGCCACACTTATCTTTAAGCCATGCCCACATCTCAACGTTTCAAACTGACTCAAGCTGCTGATTTGACTCTCTTAAGGTGCATATGGATCACTTCTTTCTGCTATCTTCTGTCACCCATTGTATTTGGTTCCAAAGTCTAGAGTGCATCTCATCAGCTACCTCCACCTCCATGAAGCTTCTGTCTCTCCTTGCCTACTGGGGGAAAGTCCTGTCTCTGGCTCCTGGAGCCTGCTACACCCTACCATGTGGGCAACTCTCTAGGTATTAAGATACCTGCTCCTCTCCCTCTATGGGAACCCTCCATTTCCTTGCCTACTCTCTCTGGGAATGGTCTGCTAAGTAGCTTCCTTCAGCCCTTCTGGGCCTCTGTGACTTTGTCCCTCCTATCTCTCAGCTCTGTCCTGGAAGTCACATACCTTCCCTATGCCTCCTTGGCCTTTTCTTCTCTCTTGTCTCTCAGCTCCCACATGGAGCTTATAGAAGCCCCTGTCACTACAAGCGACTTGGCCTCTGTACAGTTCAATGGTCAAATTTGACATGCTCAGTTTTCAACGGTGACAACTTCTGCCACGTTGCAAACAAATGATGCAAAAATCTTTTATGTATAAACTTGTCCTCTCCTTTATTTCTTCCTATCTACGCCTGTTTGGGATGGCTCTTACATATGGATGTTTAGTGTGCAAGAGACCTCGACCTCTAACCAACAGCTCATCCTAATAGGGTTGGGAAACTGCTCTATATCAACCAGGCTGTCCAAGGCTCATTCACTTCCCTGTCACTTCTTTATCCTTCAGTATCTGGACTATCTAAAGTTTGAATCTGCTGTTGAAGAAATCTAGACAAGAAGTTTATGAGTCAGGGTATCACTAGTTGGATTAAGAAAAGGAGGAGAAGGGAGTTAAGGGTGGTATCCAGTTCCATACAGACTGTCAATGATCCCCTGGCCAGAGGCATAGAGCTGTTTTTTTATGTTTTTTTGGGATCTATCTGGAATTGTCTTATCTTATCTTTTACTAAGACTACTTTCCCTTCTCCTCTTATGCCCGGTTTCTCTATGGTGAAAAGGAAGACTGCTATAAAAAGTGACCAGAAACTTAAAGAGGTTACCCATACTGGTCCTGTAAATCCCACAGGACAAATTTGGGCCGTTCTATTTACATATCAGCTGCTGAATGGCACTCTGCCTGCATGCTTTGGGGAGTTCTGCTCGTATGTCCCTCCTGAGACAAACTCAGGACTACCATGAGTAACTTGAGGATCTCTAGACTACTAGGCTCTCTCACCTCATCTCTCACTAACTGCTCTGAGCCACATACCACCACTACCCCTTACCTCTCCCACATTGCTCTGGTATCACAGACTGTTGTAACTGCTCAGAGACAGCCTTATGGGCACCCTGGATCCCTCAGGCTGTGGCAATATCTGACTCTGAGCACTGCTACCCAGCCCTTATGTATAAACATTCACAGTGCCTCAATTATCTGTAGCACACAAGTTTATTGCTTGCTAGCCACTGGGTGGTCTGAGACCTCTGTCCTGGTCTTCCTTTTTCCAAAACTAGGGGTGGTACCTGCAAAATAGCCCTTGCCAGTGCCCATCACAGTGTTTACATTGGCATGGCATGAAAAAGGAGTGGTTCAGATCGTACCCCTTCTAGCAGTTCTGGGTATAACTGGGTGTGTCACCACTGGAGCGGCAGGACTGACTACGTCCCTAGATATTTAACATCGGTTTTCATCTAAGTTCACATAGGATCTCCATCAGACCATTCTCAAACTCCAGGGCCAAATACACTCACAGACAGCCATAGTGCTACAAAATTGGCAAAGATTAGATTTACTAACACCAGAGAAGAGGTGACTGTTGTCTCTTCTTAAGGTAGGAATGCTGCTTCTATGTCAACCGTCAGGTAGAGGAAAAGATAAGATCCTACAACTCCAGACAGACTTCCAAAACCATAAGAAACAGCTCAATGCCTCTGACCAGGGGATAATTGACAGTCCGTATGAAACTGGATATTAGCCATCTTAACCCCCTTCTCCTCCTTTTCTTAATCCTACTAGTCAAACCTTGCCTCATAAACTTCTCTAGACTTCTTCAACAACAGAGTCAAAAGCTTTCTAACTAGACTTTTAATCAGCTGCTGTAACAGGATTAGCCCCTAGCTATGGAGCCAGGGGCCCATGACACCCAATTATACCCTGATGGTGAAGCTCAAGTTCACCCTAAAGACTTCGTTGCCCCCATTCAGCAGGAAGTAGTATAAAGATAATGTTGTCTTCTTTTCCCAATCTCTGATTGTTTATCAATACTAAACAAAAAGGGGGAATGAAGCCCCTCAAGGCATGCAAGTGTCCCAGCCCCACCTCTGAGAGCCTTCAACCACCACAGTCCACTCACAGAACACATTAAGGGCCTAACAGTTGGGACCAGCCCCTCCAGGTGCAGGAAGCCAAGTGCCACTTTGCAGAGTAAAAGTCCAAGCTCAGGGCTTGAAAGCCCACCAATCCCCACCCTTGAAATATTCACCCTGGAAATCTCTGCCCCTCCCCCAGAAAACCCTATATAGACCCTGTCTTCTGCTCAGTTTTCTGCTGCTTCTTGCCTGAGCCGAGGCATCCACCCTCTTGGGTTTTTCCCTCCCAATAAATCTCTTGTGTGAGGTGTGTTGTGCTATGTGATTTTGTGGTCTTGATTGACACCCAACTTCCAGGATACCTTTCCCTTCAAAGCTGTAACACTTGCACTGGGGAAGCCTTCTTCCTCAGAGCTGTAATTGTTAGTGTACTGCCCCTAGTCTGCCTAGCAACCTATGACATCACATTACCTGCCTGCCACTATTTGTGCCAGCTACCTAGGATATAAAAAGGGCAAATATACCTCTTCTCTCTCTCTCTCTCTCTCTCTCTCTCTCTCTCTCTCTCTCTCTCTCTCTCTCTCTCTCTCTTGTCCTTCTCTTGCCTCTTTTCTTCTTTTACCTGTTTCTCTCATCCTCTCCCTTGTCTCTGTCTCTCTCTTTCTCTCTAGGGTGCCCCTCCCACTTCTATGCTCGCCCATGCTCATATAATAAATTTCTTCATATCCTATCTGTTGCTTGGCATCTTATTTTTTAATCATTACAGTAATACTTACAAAAGACACTTTCCAGTGTTACAAAGTTATGCCAGGAGGCTCCCTGGGCTCTGTTGTCTAAATGGAGACATCGTGTCACAAATCACATATGTGACAATTTATGATTGGCTTGCTAACCTAACACAGACCTGAAATCTCAGACCAGCATCAGAAATCTGAGACATGGGGCTGGAGAGGCGATAGCTGAGTGGTTAGGAGGGCTAACTGCTCTTAGAGAGGACCTATGTTCCATTGGCTCCTAGCATTCACATCAGACAGCTCATACCCATCTACAACTCCAGTCCAGGGGATTCAATACTCCCCTCTGTCTTCCATCAAATGCCCCTGGACTTGGAGTTATATGTGGTTGTGAGCTACTCAACAGACTTGTTAGGAACTGAAGTCAGGTCCTCTGCAAGAGCACAGTAAGTGCTCTTAACTGCTGAGCCATATTTGCACCCCCCACCTCCACCAATTGAAAAAAAGAAAGAAATCTGAGCAGTGCCACCAATGTGTGCCTTGCCTGTCATTTCCCACAATGTTGGTCCAGCTGGCCTATTGCATTAAAGGCATCCTGCACTTCCCTTGGTTTTGGAGATTGAGTCCTAACAACTGTGAGGCTGCTTTAAAGTTTCTCATCATCCAAGGACTCCACAAAAATTGTTTGTTTTCTTTAAATTTTATCTTTTTCTTTCAAAGATGTGTTAGCCTACCTTGGTTCTTAGAACAGAAAAGAGTGGGAAGATGCAAAGAATACATGTGCCTTCATCACTAATTTTTTAATCAGACTTACTCTGGGCTCAAGAGATATATTTGTATGATTTTATACATGAAGACCGCAAAAGCAATGAGGCTTGGAGCCACTAAAGCATGCTCCTCAGAATATGTGCTTCTTCATTACCATGAGAGATCTTTACACCACACACATACACATACACACACACACACACACTCACACATGTGTGTGCACACATATACAGATAATAAATGTAATAGCCAAGACCTGTATTACAGTAAAAGATCATTTCTTATTTAGTTTCTAATAACTCTCTGTTAGACATTAATCACACACACACACACACACACACACACACACACACACACACAGTACACAGTTAAGCCATTTTTCTACTTAGATATCATGTACAAGGGAGAAATGTTTAAGTTTGGGGTAAGGTAGTAGTCAGGCTGGCGTATTTGTTAGAATGTAAGATGCTGGCTACTGCACTGGGCCAACTTTTATGGTCAAGCTACTAAATGTTATCAGTACCACTTCCATCTGTGTTTCATTGCCATCTGTGTCACATGACCAGACCTACCTGCAGAGAAGTTTGGAAATAGAGTCTTAGAAACAAGTTTATTGAACACATGGACAAACTGCCACAGACCTATCTGTGACACACTGGAGACAAACATCAGGCTCTACTTCTGCTGACCACTAGGACTGTGTCACTCACTAGGTCACTACTGTGTTAACTTTCTCTGGGGAGGCACAACCAAAGGTCCATTCACTCTAGACGTGCACACAGGACAGATCCTAGTATGATTCTATTAAAGTCCATCATGGTGAGACCAATTGGTTTACTTCCTATTTTCTCACAGAGAATGGGTGAGGGATCATGTATAGAAGTAGAGGTGACCCCAAGCATATACATCACTGCAAAATCCCAACTGAGCATGGATGCAACTCTTAGAAGTTGCATCATCAAATCCAGCTTTTCACCAACCTTCACTTCCTATGTACTCTAGCATCTCCCATGACTGCGTGCAGCTTGGAGACGGGGAGGGGAGCACTAGCTAGAATCTCAGGTGAGGCCTCCAGATCCTCCTTTCCTCAATCTACTGTGGAGGGTTAATAACCCCATTACCATCACCGTAAACCTAGATAACGTTGTATTGATCTGATCTGTTGTCATGGCTACCTGAGCAATTCCAAGGTGGTGTCCTATTAACCATCCTGTGTACTCTCTTTTCAAGGATACTGTACTAAAAATGCTCTTGGGAGTAGAAAAGGCATTTCTGTTTGAAATAGTGGCAGATAAATGCTCTGAATAATTGATGATGCCGATGATGATGAAGATGATAACATCTCTCCATGATGTCAGCTGTTTTCTTTCAAAGTCCTTGAAAGGATTCAGGGTTCTAAGTTTGGGGTTTCCTAGATAAAATACAAATCTGTGTTAATTCTTCTCATGTCTGAACAGAGTTTAAGGTCTTCTATTAAGCCTTTGATTTTTCTCAGCAGTGTGTTATCATCTTTAAGGTTTTAAAAATCAATTTAAAAAATTGTGTGTACGGGTGTTTTGCCTGCATGTATGTCTGTGTACTGCTTGCTGGTCTGATGCCCATGGAAGCCAAATGAGAGCATTAGATGTGCTGGGACAACAAACAATCATGTGTGATGATTGAGCGCCATGATGTGGATGCCGGGAATTGAACCTGGGTCGTCTGGAATAGCAGCCAGTGCTCATAACCCTTTAGCCATCTCTTCAGCTCAATGTGTTATCATTTTGAGCAATAACTTTCCATATGCTCTGCTTGATTTATCTCTCAATACGTCTTAGGCTTTGGGTGTTATTAAACATGCTGCTTCCTAAATGTATAATTGTCCGCTGCTGGAACCTGCCCAGCTTCCACCTGAGCCAGTCTTGCATTGCCCCTTGGCAGGTCGCTTTTGTTTTGAGATGGGGAATCTCTTCAGGCTGGTTGTGAATGTAAGCTTTCTTGCTCAAGCAATACGCTCCAGCCTCCCTAGCAGGCAAGCAGCCACTATGCCTGGCCCCTGAGGCACTTTATAGCCAGGAGGAACCAACACAGACTTGCCTGCCATCCTACAAACAATACTGTGCTTGTTTTGTGCCCTGGCGCCCTGTGTCTGCAGGAAGCTATCAGGTGACCATGTTAGCTTGTAAATAAAGTAAGCCCCCAGCCCTTTCCCGTTTGCGGAATTTCCTATTTATATTTATCATGATCAACAGCCACTAAATGTCACTGGCTTACCAACCACTTTTAGCCTTCAGGGATCTCATACAGCAGACAAGGTTCAGTCTTAAAATGAAAACCCATGCTTTTAAAGGAAGTAAGTGATAATAGTATAAAGTATGGAGTCCCTGGGTATATATAACCTGATATCTGGACCTCCACACAACATAACTCCAGGGTTTGTTTGCTGCATAATCTAGGAAAAGCAAGATTTCTTCTTTTCCTAACACTATTGATAGTAAAATATACCATAATTTCAGGTGTCACTGAGAAAGAAAATGCTACCTATTAAATCATGACAAAATGTTTTATTTTCATTCAGTTGTTGTGTATTTATTGAGAGTGTTGATTTAGACTTAGACCTACAGTTTATCCATCTTGCTCACATAAGAGGATGAAAGGCATATGAACGGAAAGAAAGAAGTAAGAACTATTTGCAGGCAACATGATTGTTTACATGGAGAGTCCTGAAGAATAGAAAACAAATGCCATTGTGATTCCCCCCACCCCCCCATCCCCCTCCCCCATACCCTCCCCCACCCCCTCCCCTACCCCGGTTGCAAGATACAAAGAGAATATACAAAAGTCCTTTTTATTTCCAGGAACTGGTAATGAACAATTATACATTTAAAAAAGAAATTCCACGTATAATGCCACTAAAAGCTTGTGAAATATTTAGAGATGAATAAAATAGACCCTGTGAAAGGTTTGTGCTGAAAACTACCAGACATTGCTGAGAGGAATCAGCATAAATGACAAGATACATTGGCCTTAGAAGTCTTGCTGCTGTGAAGATGTCAATTCCTTCCAGATTGATCTATAAATTCACCATAATCCCCAAATACCCAAATCCAAGCAGCCTTTGTATTGAGCCAGAAAAGCCAATTATAAGATATATAAGAAAAGGCAAAGCCACAAGAATTATGTGAAACAAAAGTTGAAGATATACAGTACTTGCCTTCCTGATTTACTTTAAAGCTCGGCAATCAAGACTGCATGAACTGACAAAGGGTTGGAGACACGGATCAATGAAACAGAACAGAAAATAGACCCACACTTACACAGTCCATTGATTTTCAATACATGTTGAATTCAATAGAGAAGGGATAGCCATTTCAACAAATAGTAATGAAGCAATTGGACATTGGCACAATGCCTTGTGCAATGCACAAAAAATTAAATTGAAATAGACTACCCACCTACTTGTTAATTTCAAAATCTCAGACAGTTTCTTTAAGGAAGCACATGAAATAATCTTTTTTGGGGAGTGGATTTCATAGAAAGCTAAGACAGAAAAGAAACAAGCTGACAAATTGGAATACACAAAATTTCAATGTTCTGTTCCTCCAAAAGATACTGTGAAGAAAAAGTGAAAACATAAACCACAGATTAAGATACCTTTTTGCAAAACACAATAGACATAATTTTACAACTCAAAGAGAGAAACCGTCCACTTGAAAAGAATTCAAACCGACATTTTGCCAAAGGAGATAAATGAACTCATGAAAAGATGTCCAAGATCATTAGTAAACTTAGAAAGTGTGAATTAAAAACTTTAATGAGGGGTAGAGCAAAGGCTTGGTGGTTAAGAGCCCTGGCTGCAGAGGACCAGGGAATCCAATACCCTCTTCTGGCCTCTACAGGCACTGCCTATACTTGGTGCACATACATACATGCAGGCAAACACTCATGTGCATAAGATAAAAATAAATACAAATAACCTCAGTAAAGGGTGAAGGGCAAGGCCATAGAGATTGGAAAGGAGGTGACAAACACTGTTGGATAAAAGTAATGAGTACTAGTGTTCCTTAGCACAATGGGGTGATTATATTTGGTGATATCTATTAAATGATTTTATGAACAACTGGAAGAGATGAGCTTGAAGTCTCTAAACACAAAATGATGATGAGGAGATGAAAATATTAAGAACTCTCGTTTGATGTATGCACATTAATACATAATGTGATGGGTAAGGTTAAGTGAGCACCTGGCAGGATAGGGAATCCTGTAAGATGGGTCTCTGGGCATGTCCGGGAGGACTCATCTTGAGGACGTTAATCAAAGGGTTGAAGACCTGTCCACTGTGGGTGGCGTCATTCCCTGGCTGAGGTTCTGGACTGCATAAAGCTTGAGTTGAGCAACAACATGCTTTCGTGCGTTTCTTCTTTTGACTGTGCACGCCTTCCACACAGCCCCACTGACGAGGAAATGGCAAACAAAACCCACAGCACACAAAAGAAAGTAATCCACCATGAACAAGAGCTGGCATCATGCAGAGCAAGCTAAAATTCTAAATAATTAAATATTTTTATAGTCTTTGGCTGGTACCTTTGTTAAGGGCATAAATGGAATCTTTCTAAAATTGTGAGTGGAGATTCTAATTTGCACAGTAAATCTCAGATTTAAGGACCTTTAGCTGAAGATCTGTGGAAAGCAGAGCCTGGGATAAGGACTAAGAAGTTCACGTGCTCTGCCTCATCTTCAAATTGCTCTTTTAATGTCTGCGTAGAATAAGAGTAAGCTGAGCTGGGTAAGAGGTGAGACAGGATGCTGGCTCATCATCCTGTACCAGTCTCTACTGCTAAAGAAACTCTGAAGAAAACACACATGGGTATTTGGCAAGGCATGTCTGGTGCAGGCCTGTCCAACCTCTTGATGTTGCAGTATAATACAGTCCTCAGTAAAGTTCATGCTGGATGACCGTGCAATCCAGTTACCAAAACAAACAAGCAAACCAAAACAAAACTGCACACACACACACAAGTCTCAGCTCATCATTCTTATATTGGGTCACATTCCTAGCTGTCCTGGAGCACAGGTGACCTGTGGCTTTTGAATTGGACAGAGCTGGAGGGCTTTCTTTTCTGGAAAACTCTTTGAAAAGCAACATCACCTCTCTTTAGAAGGAAGAAAGTGGAATGTATGCGCCCCCAGCCCTCCCACCCTCGCCACCCCGTTCCATATTGCTCACATATCTCTGTAGGGACAGCTGTAAATGTGCCACCACTCACCCTTTGGTGCCACTCAGCAAACTGAAACCCATGCTGAAAGTAGAGGCATAGCTGGGTGGAGGCAGGCGTGGCCTGTGGGATGGGGCGTGTGTGTGTGTGTGTGTGTGTGGAGGGGATGAGGGTCAGGATGGGGGTGGGGGTGGTGGGGGAGGGTGAGGGGTAGGGGTGGGTCAGGGGATGCTGTGAAGCCTCAGGTTTCCGGCCAGTTGGGCAGGCCAGCGTGCTACAGAGACAGCACACCTGGTGACCCAAGTCAAGTCCTCACAGGGGCAGAGAGGGGCCTGAAAAAGAGAAGCAGTTTGAAGAGCCCCAGCAAATTGTGTGATGTGGAGTGAGAAATAGAGACATTACGATGAAGAAAGAAAGACCCCAGTGGGTGGATTAATCAGATCCAGATGAAGACATGTCTGAGAAGTGGAAGAGACGTCCTTACAAGGTATTTCTCAGAGCTTCACTCTGGGGAAGGGAACTGAGACACGAAGCATGCAAGAACGAAGTTGTAAAAGTTTAAACCCAGCGAGACATTCAGATGTGGGAGAGAATGAGAGCGAGCACACTGAGAAAGGAGAGTCAGTTTTGAGGTGAGGTGTGTGTGTGTGCGCCTGCACGTGTGTGTGTGTGTGTGTGTGTGTGTGTGTGTGTGTGTGTGTTTGTAGGCATGAATATGCATGCATTGCTGTGTATGTGACATCCTCAGAGTCTACCTTGGCTTTTGAAACGAATCTCTCAGTTTTACCTGGAGGTGTCCGATTTAGTCAGACTGGCTGGCCAGTGAGCCCCAGGAACCTGCATCTCAGCCTCCTCAGCACCAGGGTCACAAACAGAAGCATGTCCTTTGGTGCCCAGCTCTTTACACAAGGTCTGGAGATAAAACCCAGGTCCTCACTCTTGGAAAAAAAAAGTGCCTTACTGACAGCTGTCTTCCCAGCCCTTGATGCATAGAGAACAACACTGTAATCAATTCTTGTTTGCTTTTTAGCAATTTGTTTATCAGTTATAGATTGTATTTTCCCTTAAACTTATAAATACGTCTTATAAATTCTACTTACTATTTTAGTCTTGGTATACTTTATATGAAATAATTCTCTTCAAGAAAACTTTAGTACAAATTAGACTGGTGGCTTAAGGGAATTTGATATTCATTAATGCTAAGTAAATTTGATTGAATGAACTAATTTCATTTAGATGCTTTAAAAACATTTGTAAATTTAATAGATTTTATTTTTCTTTACAACGTTAGAGTATCCAAATGAAATAAAGTTGCAACGCAAGAAACTAGTCTTTCTTGAATGATCAAACAGCTTTGCCATGCAAGTTCTCTTAACCATTTTAACACTGATTATAAATTAAGTGGCTTCCTCTTAAACTATTTAACATCAAATCAAGCCAACATTTAATTTAGAATCATAGACCAATTTGTCACTTGCTTGAATATGCCAAATTCAATTATATTTTCCAAGCCTTTAAAAGATCCAGCTTGTCGAGATTACCCTAAGTGAACACAAGCTAATTAATGACAATGATTTGATATACTTTATGTCTCCTGTCGTTCTGCGCTCATGAAATGCTTAACCCACTAAGATTTACGATGGTTTTAAGTTTCTGAGATGATCCAGAAACACAGATCTGCCCCTAGATGGTGCTGCTTGTGGGACTGTCTTTGTTGGTTTTCTCTTCCTGTCATAACACCATGACCAAAAGCTATGTGAGGAAAAAAGGGTTTATTTCAGCTTACAGTCCATTACAGAGCAGAGTCAGAGCAGGAACCCAAGGCAGGAACCTTAAGGCAGGAGACGAAACAGGGGTCATGGAAGAGTGCCACTTCCGGGCTTGCTCCCTATGGCTTGTTAAGCTTGCTTTCTTTTACCACCCAGTACCAGAGGTCTAAGGGTGGCACTCCCAACCCCCACAGTAGGCGCAAGCCCTCTCATATCAAACATTAATCAAGAAAATGCCCCACACACTTGCCTACAGGCCAATCTGATAGGGGAATATTCTGAGCTGAGATTCCCTCTTCCCAGATGACCAGAGCTTCTGTTAAGTTGACCCGAGATTCTGTTAAGTTGACCCAATTCTAAACATCCAGGAGACAGACATTTGGTAGAGGGACCTCAGGCGTGGAACCATCTGTGTCTACAGTGGTTCTTCGTGTAACACAGGCTGTTATGTTGAGACTCCGTGTTAGTCAGTGTTTTCTAGAGGAGCAGAATTCATGGAATGAACACATATCTCAAAGGGCACTTATTAGTTTGGTCTGCCTAAAAGGAGCAAGGTAGTCCCTGCAATGGTTGTCTGCACACCAAAGAGGCTGAGAACCCAGTAGCTGCCCAGTCCACAAGGCTGGGTGCCTCAACATCCTTAATCTGCCACTGAGGGCTGGAGGATTCCTGGAGGGCAGCTGGGAGGAAGAAAGTCAGAGAATCTGGGTTCCATGACAAAAAAAGATGGCATTGACGGGGCAAACGTGCCTCTTACACATATGCCTCTTCTATGCCCCCATGTTTTCCTCCGGTATCCTGCAACCTTGAGCATGTGCAGACTGAAAGTTTGGAAGTGTTAACACCCTGGGGTAGCTTTCAGCCCCCAAGGGAGTTGGGAGCTGACTATTTCATAGTCCTCAGCCCCTGGTGGGAGTGGTGTCCCACACAACCTTCTTGCTTCCTCAGAGAGTGTGCACCCCATGTATCCTGAAGAGTACCTTGTCCCTACTGCCCCTTATGGCTTCATCTCTCCTCAGCCTCCCACTTTCCCATGACTTTGTTACAGGCAGTTTCTTGATGTCCCTTTAAAGATCCTATGCCCCACCCTCTTGTTTTAAGGGTGACTTTCTGAAGATTGCAAGTGAGACACTAATTAGCTTTAAAATTTTAATGTAGGCATGCTTGATACCATTTACAAGTCATGATTACAGTGACACATAGGATGTGTAGCTTGCAATATCATGAACTTAAAAAGTTTAAAAAATTTTAAATTAATAAATATGAGAAAGGAATGGGGTACAAGAAATAAACATAAGGAAAAACAAATATTACATTTCACAGGCTCTAAGATTACATTGGTTGTAGAACATGTCTGATTTTCTTATGCCACCAATAAAGAAAAATAGCTAGCAATTACATAAATTATAAGAAGCATTCTAATTTCAAAGATATAAAAATGTGTGTCTTATGATTGATGAAAGTTAGAGGCACAGAGAAAGATAGTAGAAATAAATATAAATATTCATTAATCCTAATTAATAACATTAAGGAGCTAAATAATGTAAGAGATCAGATTATCTGCCCAGAGTGTGCTTAGAAGATTGACTGTGTGTCATTCAGATGTGATTATTTCAAACATGGATGCCAGAAAGGTCACACAAAAATAAAGAGAAAATAACATAAAACGAAGCAAATACTAACTGAAGTAAAGCTACTGCCGCTGTCTCAGTGTGAGACAGGCTAGCTCTACAAATGCCTTTTGCATAGCAAGAGTAACTTCATAATGGTAAAATTCCAATTCATGAAAATGCTAACGAATTATGTTTCCTAAATATTATATCAGTAAAATAGCCACAAAATATGCAAATTAAATCCAGATGTGATTATTGCAAGCCTTTCATCCCAGCACTTGGGAGGCAGAGGCAGGTGGATTTCTGTGAGTTCAAGGACAGCCTGGGGGTGCATAGTGAGTCCCAGCACATAGAGAAAGCCTGTCTCAAACAATAACAACAACAACAAAGTAGCAGTAGCAGCAGCAGCAGCAACATCACACACACACACACACACACACACACACACACACAGAGGAAGAGTTAAATACAAGAAAAATTTCAAGGTTGCAGCATATGGGGTTTTTAATGTTAATTTTTATAGACCAAATAAATAAAAAATCTGTGTCTTTGGAAATCGTTATCATAACTATAATACAGTGAACACATATTGGACCTTCTACTCCCAAATTTAAAATATAAGTTTCCCTTAGCAACACACACTTGTAGAAATTAGGCATATGTTAAACTGGGGAATGAAATCCATAAATGCTATTTAAAAAGAAGTCAATACTATTCAGATTATCTGACTGCAGGAAATGTAGCCAAAAGAGAACATAAACACATTTGAAATTTAAAAACAACATTCCTAAGTAGTTTTTTTTGTTTTGTTTTGTTTGTTTGTTTTTTTGTGTTTGTTTTTGGTGTGTGTGTGTTGGGGTGGGGTCAAAGACAACATTGTAAAGAACATTCCATGTGAGAGAAAATAAACTGACAGGGCAACAGTCAACATACGAGAGGGAGCAGAAACTTTAAAGATATTTATAATTTGTGTTCTCAAGGAAAAATTTTGTTTGTTTGCAATTATCTTCAGAGTTCTGCTACCAGCACGAGATAAAAATATACCTTCCAATCTCAGTGCTTCTGGGACAGTTCAGTAAGGGCTTCCAGGGCATCCAAGGCACACCCACCCACCAAGAACAAGCTAACCAGAGGCAAACACTGAATCATAAGCGGTGATGCCAGCTACTGAGAGGACATCACTGCGCTGACATCCAGCCTAGCTGACGTCAGTACCCTGAACACCTGCCACCTCTGTTCAGTCTAGAACATCTACATCCAGGGTTGGAGGGATGTCAGTCACTTCTCTAAGATTAATGAGTGGGTTCTTGTCTTGGCAAGTTAGGGTGTTTTCTTCTGCTTTCTCTAAATAAGACAGGTTTTAAAGATCCAGTCTCTGGGAGCCTTTTAAACACATGGGAAACAAATACACAGTGTCAACAGTGTTGGGTAGTACTAAAACCAACCCACGCCACCTCACTTTCCAAGGTCAATTATATTGCCGACTTCAGTCTTTTTAAAGTCTATGTACTAAAAGTGCCCAGCAGTCCAAGCTCCCACCTTGCCTTCACCCTTCATAGGGACTCAGGTAGTCTCTCTCTCTCTCTCTCTCTCTCTCTCTCTCACACACACACACACACACACACACACACACAAACACACACACACACACACAGCATGCCCAGCTTCTCTGCTGCTGTCTCCTGCATTTGCACCAGTAAGTTTTCTTACATACAATCACTTAACCCAATTCACACAAGCTCTAGGCTTATACAGCATATGTTGATGTTTGTTCGTTTTTCCCTACGAGCTGATATTTTGCACCTAGACTTCTACCCCAACCACCACACTCAGATTTCTGAGGGCTCGCTTCCCTGCCATTTAGCCTTGGGAATTGCTGATGAGGTCTCCTGTCCTTTTGATTCTTGGTCCCTTTGTAGGAAAAGAACACATTTTTTTATCTCTGAAAGCTTTTGAGGTTTTTCCTTTATCCTAGAGTCACGGAAATGTCACTGGTACATATCGAAGTGTGTGTCATTTTAGAAATTCCCTCTGCTTAATATTTTATAGGCTCTTTAAACCTAAAGACTGAGATTCTTTCTATTATGCTCAATGATTTTTTTTCCCTCTTGAACCACCATGTTTGTCCATTCTGTTCTTCTGAGATTTCTAGGAAAAAAAAAAAAACATCTGGCCCTACTTGGAACTCCTGAGAACTGTATCTTCGAGAGTGGGTTTGGTAACTTTGTTGTGGCCCTTATTGTAGGAACAGGAGACCCTCAGGGGCAGCCTGGAGAAACTTGACAGGACTGCCCATGGAGGGGGGAGAAGAGAGGCTGAAGATAGGATCCCACACCAGGTGTGTGTGGCTTTGCGGTCTCAGAAGGTGAGCTGTGTGTTTAGATAGCTTGCAGTGACATGGAGAATTTGCTTCAGAGCAAATTGCCTTAATTTTCTAGATTTACATGCGGACAATATGTAATTGGCTACTAAAGAAAATCTGCCTGTGTTTGAAAGCCATAATGGCCATTCCTTCTAGTTCTCAGTTAGCCTGAAGCCTGGAGAAGAACAGGCAGCTTGTTAGGCCACAGGGCAAGAACCACCAACTAAAGGAAGGTGTCTCCGGAGGGATTATGATGTGGACAAATGTTTATTGCTGACGTTACTGTTATACCTGTTAGTTACTTTTCTCAATGCCCTGGCCAAGCACTTGACAAGCAGCAACTTAAATAGAAAGGGTTTGCTTTGGCTTAAGAAGAGATGCAGGTGGGGCTTAGAGAGGTGGCTTGATGGCTAAGAGAATTGGATGCTCTTCCAGGGGACCAGAGCTTCTATGTACAAGATGCATGCGTGTACATTGAAAATAATAAATTGATTTTAAAGGAGCTTTCTACATAGACCTGAACACTGTCCAACACAGGGCAGCAACACAAAAAGAATGAAAAAACAAAAAAGAACAGGCCCCTGCTGCGTAGAGACACACCTTTGCCTTCTTTCAGGCTAACTAATGCTTTGCTCATATAGAGACTCCCCAACTACTCCAGCCTCATGACTTTTCCCAGGAGGTGGGTGGAGAAGAGAGGCCCAAATCCCTAGAAAATCAGGGTGGTGTTTTTCAATCAACAGGGAAGAGTCATCATAATCCTTGGGATTTATCCTGACAATAGCAACTGCTAAAAACACAGGGTCAGTTATGTACACAGAACTGGACACCTCCCCACTTGGCTTCACTTGTGATCCTGGAAGAATAAAGTGGAGCCAGCAAATCATTCCATTTAAACAGCTTCTATTCTGCATTGCCTGGAAGTGGGGAGGATGCCATGTTAAGAGACCATTGAGTGGGCCTGGAGAGATGGCTCCGCAGTTAAAATTACTGCTCTTGTCGAGGACCACAGGTCAGTTCCCACTGCTCATGTAGTTGATTCAACTGTGTGTAACTCTAGCTCCAAGGGATCTGATACCCTCTTCTGTCCTCCACAGGCACCTGCACTGATATGAGCAGAGGGCGGGGGTGGGGGTGGGGGTGGGAGAAGAGAAGAGAAGATCAAATGACCAGGATTGTGGACACTTTCTATGTATTTTAATGGAGCCTTGGTGTTCTTCTTGCTATTTTCTGCTCATTCATTTCTCTGCTCCCACATTGGGTTCAAGGATGAGCTTAACACACCACAGGTAGGTCATAGTTCAAGTGTCTCCTTAATGAGTCCGTCTGGGATGGTACCTGGAATCTAGACCCAAGAATGCACCATCATCGTCCCTTCCTACTCAGGACAAGAGAACAGACTAGTAAGGTGGGTTTTCCCACCAGATTTCAGGCCTGGCCACACTTCACACTGGAGTACCAAGGGAGGAAAGAATCTCATCTGGCTTTGTAGGATGCTGCCCAGCCATCCAATAGAGGTACCGATCTTCTGACCCAGGCTTGAAGAAGTTGAGGGTCAGAGAGAAGTGAGTAGGGTTGGGAGTGGAGGTGAGCTTCTCTATGGACCAGCTTTCCAGTCCTGGAGTGCAGAGCATAATCTTTGGTCCTCTCGTGTGCTCATAGGACACAGAGCTTTCAAGCATCATGCCACAGCATCAACATTTGAGATAGGACAACTGCCAGTGGTAAAGCATACTTGGTACTCTCCGAATGGCAACTTTTGAATATCTAATGGGCCAGACAATGAAACCAGTAGCTCAGACATTAAAAGACGTCTAGTATGGTGGTTCCTTCAGGCATTGATAACAGCTCTAGTACCTCACTGGGATTTTGCTGTTTCATCAAACAGGGTAGAGGAGACACTATGATCTTCCCAAAGAACTGCAAGTAAGAACTGCTCAGTAAGGTACAAAGAGTTTACAAAATCAACAACAGACATCACAGCCCAGACTGGAGTTGTCAACTAGTATGAGGGACAATTCCCAAAATTAGTAGGTAAAAAGGTGAGGAGGTGAAGGGCAGTAAAAATAGAAAGTAGGATATCGGGGATGGGGGGGGAGGGAGGGAGGGGAATGCCACTTTGGGGGACAGTATTTTTGTCTTACCTTTATCTCAAGAGGATGAGTGGAGGCATCTATTGTGTTTGATGACGAATAAGAAGCCCCATTTCCACCTAGACAACTGGGCTCCTGTACAGAGCAGCACAAAGTCTAGGCACAAAGGGCCTGTGTATAAAAGAGCTTCCCTTAGTTGAGAGGCAGAGAAGATGGGATGTCCCAGAGCCTCAGGGTTGATCAGGTATGGAAGCTGGTGGTGACTTCCAAAGCTTCCCGCTAGGTGGCGGTGTTGGTTAGTCCACAGGTCCGCGAACCCTTCCAGGAATCCTCTGGTGAGAGCTGTGGGTTGAGGTTTGCCAATGGCGAGCCTTGCCCCATTCTCCTCTGTTTCACTCCCTTAAGGATAATAAGGCCAGCACAGAATCTGTGTCCAGAGACCTTGAAGCCATCTAATCTCTTCCATCTACCATCTAAAAACAGGAGAAACCAGCCTACGGTAGATCAGTTGTTCTGAATGATCACTGATAAGGAGGTTGGAGGTCTAGGATAGCAGCCACTGTGGCTCCCCACAGCACAGGAGGTAGGGTTCAAACACGTAAGGGTAGCTTTGGAAGGACTCTTGAGGCTGCAGAATTACCCAACCACCAACCCCTTTACAAATTAAGCTCCTTAAATTCTGCCATGGCAATTTTTTTTTTCTTTTTTCTTTTTTTTTTTTTTTTTTTTTTTTTTTGTACTCTGAACTAGGCATGGCTTCTACTCCCTGACCCATTTAGGGAGATTTGATTACTATTGACTTTCTGCCATTGCTTTACCTAATCCAACTAGTCAGGGATTTAGGTTGAAGGTGGCGTGATGGCCAGGAACCCAGAGCTGCACATACATTCGCCCTAATCCCCTACCAAAGCAGTCAGGACTCTCTTGCTTGTGACAGAAATCCAATTAAGTATATCCTAGACAAAAAGGAAGTGCTACTGGCACAGGATGGTTGCTGGGACAGCTGGGGGCTTTGGATAAGCAGAGATCACAGGATATTTCTGGAACATTCTTACAGACATTCTCCATTGCTTTGAGTGTTGAGTTCTCTGTCTCTAATGGAAGATTCTGTTTCCCTCTCTCTGGTGAGGAGCACGAATCCTGGAAGTTTCGTGTGCAACTCTTTATTTATTTAATTTTGAAATTCTTTTTCAGAATTTCATACATAGCTGAAATGTGTTTACATCATACCTACTCCTCCCCCCTCCAGCTTCTCCCATGTACCCCCAAACTCTATCTCAAATCTATTTTCTCTTCCATAATTGTTTAACACACACACACACACACACACACACTCTACTGAGCCCGATTCGTGTTGCCCATATACCTGAATACCGAGGTGACCACTTGAATATGGACAACCTATCGGAGGTCTTGTCCCTGAAGAAAACGAACTCTAAGCAGCTGCTGGCTGCCTGTAGCTCTTCAACTAGGGGCGGGGCCTTGTGAGCCCTCCCTGCTTGATGCTGGAATGTCGACCTGGGTGATCTTCTGCAAATCTTGTGCAGGCAGACACATCATTCAGATTTATGGGTGCAACACCCCACCGTATCTGGAAGATACTATCTGGCAGCAACCATCCTGGTCCTCTGGTTCTTGACCTTTCTGTCCCTTTCTTCTTCTGTGTCCCCTGAGCCTTGAGGCTAGGGGTTCTGTTATAGATGTCTCATTGGGGATGGCCACTCACCAGTCAGTTATTCCCTGCATTTGCCCAGTTGTAGTACTCTGTAACCAAGAGAAGTTTTTTTGTTGTTGTTTATCTGTTTGTTTAATGAGGGGTGAGGGCCGTGCTTATCAGTGGGTGTAAGAATTGGCATTTAGAAGGCAGTTGGGGACTAACAATTTATATACCCATCTCTATAGAGGCCAATTACTTAAAAAGGGTTTCCCAACAGGAGTCAATTAAACAAGAAGGAAGGACACTTGCAGAAGGAAGACATGTGGTCACTGAAGGGCTGGTCATCACCGCTGCTCTGATTGGTCCACCTACAGGCATGTGCTTAACCTATAGACCGTGATTCACAGTCCCCCCCATTCAAACTGCAATACTGAAGGGAATTTTTCTGGAGAAAAGTGCTCTTATTCAGGATACAGTCACAGCTGGGCTAAGGATACAGGGCAGGCGGCAATGTATGTGGGGATCCTTGCTACCTAGGCACAGAATTAAATCAAAGTATTTTGTTTTAACCAGGTCAGGCTTAGGTTGAAGATCTAGGCAGGAAGGGTGACCTCTAAGTTTACAGTCTAGAAACTACCACGTAGAGAAAGAAGGTACAATTGCAGCTACACGGCAGAAGGGATTTGCTGAAGCCAAGCACACCGCTAGCATGTGAAGCTATCTTGGGCCAGTGACAGGATCTGTTTAATGTTTCATAAGCCTCTAAGGAGCCTGGTACTGCCTTAGTGAAGGTGGCCCGGCCAGTTCACCATTCAGAGCACACTAGCAAGGTTATGGGTGCTTCTTGGTGGTGAGGAATGGATGGACTCAGGGGTGGAAATTTTCACCTTACATCTGCCCACATGTTGTTAGCCAAGACTCAGGTGTATGGTCAAACAGGAAGGTGCAGCTGGTCCATGGAGAGACTAGAGGGCAGTGAGGGAACACACCCTGGCACGTACAATGGAGTTTTATAAATCTGTCAATGGGCATTTCTGCTGCTGACCTTGGAAACTTGTGAAATGCACAGAATAAGACACTTAGCTTACAATCACAGTCATCAAATGCTATTTTATTTCTCGACTGCAATCACCTTTACCGGTACAAAAGCACCCAGTTCTCTAGAACAGGAGAACATGGCCACTGGCCACAGATAAAGTGTCGCACGTGGAAACCAGGAGAATCTCTTCCCCGTCAAACTCTTCCAATGATAGACTTTCTTCCCTTTCTCTGTGGGCAGGGAGAATCACAGAAGTCTCCCTTCTCTTGGCGATATTGATTCCCAGTGAGACTGAAAGCCAGGAATAACTGTGATTTCTCTCACTTTTCTTTAACCCTGCCTGGTTAGTGTTTCATTATGATGAGTCTGTTTAGACCCTGACATTCCAAGCCCTGGTGTCCCCATTCTTTAGGCCTCCCACCCCTTGGCTGCCCAGGAGGCTGGTGCTTGGAGACTGCATCGCTATAATCTTGTTGGTTTGCTTGGCATCGGTTCAGCCAATGGGAGCCGGAGGCAGCTGCAGGCACTAAGGTAGATGAAGTGGTGACCAGGGAAATTAAGGTACACAGAAAGAAGAAGAGACGAAATCCGGGCTTCTGTTTCATTGGAATGCCAGTGCTGACCATTAATACAGCTGTCAATTGTACATTCTGGGGGCACTGAAGGATATATCTTCTAGTCCTTTGTAGTTGGACAGGATCATAGAACCAATTCAGCCAGGTGCTATGAATGGACATGGCTAGAAAGGATGGATGTGTTTCCATTTGGGGCTGAACACTTAATTCTGGTATAGACTTTTCCGGGAGTGTGTTCTTTCCAGGGTTATCACCTGCCAAGTTCAAAATAGCAACTGCTTCACTAGCCTGTTCCCTGGCGTGGGTGCAATGAGATTACAACAGTCATCTCAATGTGGACACGGAACATGAGCAAGATAGAAACCACTGGGCCACCGAGATTCAGAGGTTGGCATTGGCCTGACCTAGCCTATCAGGGCTGATAAAATATTTCTAATACAACAGAAGCCCAACGAAATCACTCAGTTGTCCATGTGCACCTCCCTGAGCCTCTCAGAAGCTCCCTGGGAACTATGGATCCTGCCTGAGGTGCTGTGAAGTAGATGTTCAGTGTTCACGCCACACACCTGATATACACACATGCATAAGTACATACAGTTTGTAACATCCATGGAGTTCTAGAGTCCTGATGACTTCTTGGCCTCAGTCTTTGGGTTCCTCAGATTCTAAATGACCACAGCCTGTCACCTTTCTCAGTTTCTAAAAGTATCAGGACTGTGGTTCTGCTGGGGAAGCAGAACTCAAAGGTGGTGGCTGAGAATTTTTTTTTTTTTTTTTTTTTTTTTTTTTTTGGATGAAAGAGTTGTGACAGCTAAAAGCCATTACACCTACCAGGGATTAAAGATTAACATTTTGACTTGCACTTGGCACATTGAGCCTCACCCTCTCCACGCACGATGGGGTTAGCCCACAAGAATTCATTATAGGCACGGCCTCTTCACAACCTAATGTTCCAGAGTGAGTACCCCTGACTTTATGAAAGACAACTCTATGCAAGTTAAGAAAAGATCCGAACTCATTTCATTGTAAGGTCCTAGACTGGCTCCACAGAGACCTCAACCTTTAAGTGTAGTGTTTGGCTCTTCCAATTCTCTGAATGTACCCTCTTGATCCATCCTGATTATGTCTAATAGTAGGTGGTATTTTCAAGAGACTCCAGCATGTCAGTCATCCGCTCAGCTCAGAGTTCCTTGGAGAAGTAGAAGGCACAAGAGCCAAAAGTAAACTCATACATCTCCTCCCAGTACTTGCTCTTGGCAAAACTTTTGTAGGTGGTCCAGGGGTTTGTGGCTGCCATCTTCCAAGATGGCTTTCAGTGGTGCTAATCTAGTGGTCCTCATCCTCTCCTATGGTCTCTTCTCCCACTTTGAACAGCGTGACCAATAGCTTGAGGCAAAAATGATGACCTACCACTTTAAAATATTATTTTATTTATGTGAACGGGTGTGGTCGACACGTGTAAAGAAGAGGGTGTTGAATCCCGGGAGCTGGAGTTAGAGGCAGCGCTGTGAGCCACCCAGTGCTCACAATGGGTGCTGGCAACTTAACTCGGTAAATGTTCTTAATAGCTGAGTCACCTCTCCAGCCTCATTTATGAAATTATGTTTTAAAAGACATTCGGCACCTCATCTTAATTACTTACTCGGGGAGGGGGGGGGGCGGGAAGTGGGGAAAGCCAACTGCTATGTGTTTTCAACCATCAGGGAGTGTTGTGGTGAGTTCCAAAAGGGAATAAATGGAGCCTGCACTCTTTCCAACAGCCTGGGCGGAGCGAAAGCCTGTCGACAAACACGTCAATAGCCTTGATATTGGTCCTCTAGCCCTGAGTGTTTGACAGCTTGACTGTAACCTCCTGAGCCAGAACCACCAAATTTCAGACTTTAAAAATTATGTATGTGCCTGGATAATCCACCCAGAGGAACTGTGTGAGCTAATGCGTGGTCTAAATCTGCTCAGGTTTGCAGGATTATGGCGGCTGTGGCCTGAACATGGCTTGTCTTATCCAAGACTCATGTTGAAATCTAATCCCCATTATGAGCTATTAGGAGGTGGGACCTTAAAGAGGTGGTGAGTGCCCTACCTTTATGCATGGATTAATCCATTCACACAATTAGCGGATTAATGGACTGTCTGGAGAGTAGTGCTATGGTAAGAGCCGGTTTGACTGGGTTCCTGGCACACACTGCGTCTTCTTGATATACATGACACCTTGTGCCACCTTAGGACTGTGTCGGCGGGAAATCCATTTTCAGACATGGCCCTTTGGGTCAGAATGTGAACCGAAGCAAATGCCTTTTCTTTATATTTACCCTATGCGTGGTATTGTGTTCTTAGCAACTGAAAACACACTGAAACAATGCAATTATGAAAAACCAATGCCTCTCTGAATCCGGGGGCCTGCCCACTTTCTGATGGCTAAGAATGCTTTGGGGCATGTAACAGTACCCAGCCCCACATGTGTAATTAGGCACTGGGTGCCACAGCTCCAAACCTTAGTCAAGATGAGCCACATATTATCTTTATTTTTTTAGGCACAGGGAAGAAGAGGACAGAATGGATACACCGACAAGAGAACAGAAGAGAGGAGACTGGATTTTAGCTTTCACTTAAAGTTTTCTTGGGAAAGCTGGAGAGATGGTCCAGTGGTTAAGAGTGCATATTGCTCTTGCAGGAAAGCCTGAGTTCAATTCCTGGTACCCGTGTTGGTCTGTTCACAACTGCTTGTAACTTCAGTGTCTGGAGATCTAGCACCCTCTTCTGGCCTATGTAGGTACTGCATGCATTTGCACAAACCCTCCACAGATACGTAATTAAAACAAATTTTAAGAACCTGTAAAAAGAAGTCTTGCTTTTATTTACTTGTTTAATAAATATGAAAGCATGTATGTGTGCATGCTTTCATGTGTCCTTGGGGATGAAAAGGGAGGAAGATCATAGGATGGAGAGCCTGGACAATTCTTAGCAGAAGCAGATAGAGGGCATAGTTGTGAGCCATTTCCTGTCACATTGAATGTTGAAAGTTGGTCTGACAGGTGAGTTCTCTCACTGGCAAAGTAGAGGAGCCAGAAACAAGAGCTGTTCCCATAACAGCATCTCATCGGGAGAAACTAAACACTTTTAGCAAACACTGTGCTCTGCTGGCTTATGGTGACTGTGCACAGTCCCTTTGAGGGTTCCATTTGTATGGGCCAAACCTGTGTCATGGAAAACAATAATGACTCTATTTCTCTCAATATTTAGCACTTTACTGGAATATCTGCAGCATAAAGACAACATGAGAACGTATAACGGAGAAAGCCAGTGATCCTTGGACCCCAGGAGTGGGGGGTGGGTGGTAGATAAGCCACACCAGGCATTCTTACATTTCATCAGGACTGAATCATCTTTAAAATTTACAATCCCTGTGGGAAGCCTATAAGCTTCCTCCTTTTTTCAGGAGTGGATTTATAATTGTTGCGTTTGGGTGTAAGTATGTGTCCGTCAGCACAATTGCCGACAGATGCTAGAAGAGGGCATCTGAAGCTTGAAGCTGGAGTTATAGGCACCCAGTGTGGGTCCTGGGGACTGAACATGGCTCCTCTGTAAGAGTGGTACATGAGCTTAACGGCTGAGCCATTTCTCCAGCCCCTTGTTTTCCTCTTAAATATTAATTTCCCTTTTCATATTAAAAATTGAAGTCAGAACTCTGCTACCACAATGAAGACCTAATTGTCATTCCTTGAGACATCTGAGTAAGTGGGGGCTTCTTAATTTCCCCTGCTCTCTACCTGTTCTTTTTTTTTTTTTTTCCCCAAGACAGGGTTTCTCTGTGTAGCCCTGGCTGTCCTGGACTCGCTTTGTAGACCAGGCTGGCCTCAAACTCACAGAGATTCGCCTCCCAAGTGCTGGGATTAAAGGCGTGTGCCACCACACCTGGCTCTCTACCTGTTCTTAACCAAGAAATGTTTATACAACCCTAGATTTATAAGTGCCTTAGTTTGGTTTCTGTTGCTGTGATAAACACCATGGCCAAAAGCAATGTGGGGAACAGAGGGTTTATTTCAGCTTACAGCTTACGGTACATCTTGAAGAGAAGCCAGGGCAGGAATTGAAGGCAGAAACCTGGAGGCAGAGACTGAAGCAGAGGCCACAGAGGAATGCTGGTCACTGGCTTGGTCCTGTTAGCTTGCTCAGCCTTCTTTCTTATACACCCCAGGGCCAGGAGTGGCACTGCTCACAATGGCCTGGGCCCTGCTATACCAATAACTAATCAAGAAAATGCTCTCTAGACTTGTCTACAGCCTCGTTGGATGGACGAATTTTCTCAGTTGAGGTTCTGTCTTCGCAGATGACCCCAACTTTTGTGTCTACTTAACACAATGGGTATATAAAACAGATGTTCAAATAAAGGATTAACTGATAAAGAATCCTAGGGGCTTATTTTTAATTTCATCTTTTAGTTATAGATATGCATGCCACTGAGTCTGTGTTTGTACACAGTATAGAGCCTGAGGAAGCCAGAAGAGAAAGGGGGGGGGGGGATCCCTGAAGCTACAGGCTACTGTGAGCTGCCTGACTTGGGTGTTGGGAATAAAACCCAGGTCCTCTGTAAGAGCACTATGTGCTCTTAACCACTGAGCCATCTCTCAGCCCTGGAGATTTATTTTAAATCCAAAAATATCTATCTGGAGGTAGTACTCCTGGTACCTTCGCATCTTTTCTATCTTTGTGGGAGTCTAATTTCCATTGCCTCCGTTTTACCACTTTGTCAAAGGACTTCCCCTTTTCCTGTCATCACTGTGATGTCATAAACATGGATATACTAGTTCTTCCCCCCAGGAACTCATGGGAGATGCTACTCCCAGCTTTGCCTCTTGGAAGGGACAACAGCTAGACACATCAGTTGTAGTTCTCAGAATTCTAAAGTAGGATTAAGCTTCAGGGACGCGTGGAAACGAGAAATATACTCTTTACTCTCTTTACTGCCTGGTACTCTCCCTTCTTACTACCCCACCCCCATCCATTGTTTCCTGGGATCTTAGCCAAAATTAACTGCAGGCGCTTGAATCTTAGTTTGGGTTCCTTGCAAACAGATGCTCAGACAAAGACACTGGGATTGCTGGCTTCTTGTTACTAATCCCTGTGCTTATTGCTCGGCTACTTTTGCATATGTAAATTTAATGTTATTGGCTAGAGAACAGCCTTATCTTTGGTTACAGAGATTCTGACACTCAGATATCCGAACTAAACACTGGTAATTGCCAGTATCTCCCAGAGGAGCCCTTGAACTTTAGACTTAGGTAAAGACAAGAGTGGTTTTACAAACTGCAAATATTTTTATGATATGCAGAGTCATTTATATTTGGAACGAGTAGGAGTGAATAACATGGCTTCCAGGAGATTCTATTAAGTTTGGTTTACAGACACATTTCAAGATACAGACACACAGGAAGGGCCTGGTATTGGCAACCCTTCATTTCAGGAAATCTCTGGATCCTGTTTGGAGAGAAATCCTTCCTTGGTGAAAAGTAAATGCCATCCCCCCTCCTAGGGTCCCGAAGGAAAAGTTAAGCTCCACTATAGTTCACCCTGGGGAACCAGTGAGTTTAGTTACCAAGCTTGAGTGAGGAGTACAGGAAGGAACATGAGGTTTTTTTGTTTGTTTGTTTTTTGGTTTTGTTTGTTTGTTTTGAGACAGGGTCTCTCTGTGTAGTCCTGGCTGTCCTGAACTCGCTTTGCAGACCAGGCTGCCCTTGAACTCACAGTGATTACAACCTCCTTTCTTTAAGGGACTAGCAACAGTCAACAAATCCACTCCTCACAGCCTCTTGCATGATCTGATAAAAATGGTGGCTGCTTTGCTCCAAGCCCTACATTCCACAACCCGTCTCTTGAAGGACTCTTTTCCCTTACTATGGTCTTCACTATTTGTCCATCTGCTTTGTATCCTAGTTGGTCCATTATCCAGTACAAAGGTTCTGCGCCAGACCCTCTGGTTGCAGGGAAGATAGATACCAGATGGATGGACCTTGCACATACAAATGATCACACACACACACACTATTCATGCTTCTTTTATAGTTCTTTTTATCTGTAGCTCGGCATCACAGGTATGTAATTTGGGAATCATACCCTCCTTTTAAATTGAAAGACAATTTCCTGTGGGACTGTCTTCTAGGCGTTCTCTCCATTGTTCAGGAAATTAACAGACACTCTCCCCCAAAATTCATAGGAAAAGGAAACAATGCATGAATTCAAATGTTGATCCGAATTTAGATACCATCTTGCCTAAGTTAGAATGGGCACCACAATCCCCCCAAAACAATAAATGCTTGTTCTGATGTATACATTGAAGTTCTCTTTGCTGATGAGACTATAAATTGGTGTAGCCGTATGGAGAATAAATCAAAAATCCCTTTTTTTAAAAAAGGAAAAAAGAAAGAAGCAATGAATGAACGTAAGGAAGGAGGGAAAGAGCTCCTGTGTGGTCTAACAGTGCCTTCTGAGCATATAGCCAAATGAAACAAAACCAGCAATCGGCAGACCAAAGGAACTATTGAGAAAACAACAAACAAAGGATTAAAATACATGGCTTGTTCTGGAGTCAAATATGAGTGGCCATAGCCCAGAAACACAATTTTAGCCTTCCTATATACCATGTTCTAACGAGGTAGCATTTCATGAACTTTTTTTTTATAGTAATAAAATAAAGAAATGCACACATCAAGACACTTCTCAAACACAATGGTGGACGAGCCCATTGAGTAGGTGGGTCATAGCAAGATGGCCATAGATGCTGTCTAACAGATTTCTTAGCTTTCTTAGCCCTTTGGTTAGTGGGAAATTGGGCTCCTGTTAGTACAGTGTAAAGGGTTTTGAATCCGTAAGGATGATAGATCTCTGTTAGGTCCAACATAGAGTGAAGTTGGGTTTATTTTGTGAGCTAAAGCTAGCCCGAATGTAATTAGGCTCCCGACGTGAAACATTCCAAAGCCCAAATCACTGGATTTCTAACCAATCTATTTGTTTCTCAGACACATCTTTTTTCCAATAATTGTTGCTCACAATACTTACTGCAGCAGTGTCAAGAATAGCCAAGAGATGAAACTGACCTCTAATCACATCCATCAATGGTGGTATGGCTTGGTCTACAGAGCAAGTCCAGAACAACCAAAGCTACCAGAAAAAAAAAAAATCTGTCTCAAAAAACCAAACCAAACAAACAAAACAAACAAACAAACTAAAAAAAGCAAAGCATTATTCAGTATAAAGAAGGGAATCCTATTATTTGTAGCAAAACAGGGGAAATTAGAAGATGGCATGTAAGCAAAATAAGCCAGGCACTTAGAGGCAACTAGTTTGTCCCTGAGTTTCTTTAGTTTCCATTTATAAGTTGCAAACTAAAAAGAATTTACATGAAAATAGAATAATGATTATTACTAGATATTAGAAAGACATGGTAGGGAGGGTAGAACAGAGCAGTTAGAGTTGATCAGTACATGCTGTAGGCATGCGTGGACACACCATGCCAAACCTCACTAGTATGTATGGTGTGACAAAAAGACAAAGACAATTTGGCCGTGGTCATTTACTCGCAGAATGTAAACCTGGTATCTGGTACAGGTTTGCATTTTAAACAACTGCCAAAGGCTGCAAAGCCTTCCGTGCCCTACCCACTACACAAACTCAGATAACAGAGTAGGTTCTGCCATTTGTATTTTGAAAAAGAAAATCCGAGGCACATAAGATTGAATTATGAAGTGGCTATAATCTTGGTTCAAAATTATTCCTTGATCTGTACATAAACTGCCATTCCATTCGTGTTTTTTTTTTTTTAAAGAAGATTTGTTTATTTTTAAGTTTGTTGGTGTTCTGTCTGCATGTATGTCTCTGTGAGGGTGCCAGACTCCTGGAACTGGAGTTACAGACAGTTGTGAGCTGCCGTGTGGGTGCTGGGAATTGAATCTGGGTCCTCTGGAAGGGAAGCCAGTGCTCTTAACCACTGAGCCATCTCTTCAGCCCCCCAGTCATGTATTTTTAGTGTCAGTGTTTATACATTTCCCCCTCTAGTCCTCTAGCAGGAAGACTTTAACAACTTCCGAGACTATTTTCTATCCATCTCAGAACCCCACCACTCTTCTGCCTCAATTCGTCATCATCCTGAATCTTGTATTTATAATTCCATGCTTTCTCTTCCTATGGCCTTTCAGACTTATTTTTATTTGTGTGCAAGGTACCCTCAGGATCCAAAAGAGGGCACTGGATGCCCTGGAGCTGAAGGTACAGCAAATTTGAGACACCTGATGATATGGGAGGTGAGAATCTGTGCAAGAGCAGCTGTGCTCAGCCACTGGCCCCCTCTCCAGTGCACACACGTAATCTTTTTTTTTTTAATTTTTTAATTAATTTATTCTTGTTACATCTCAATGTTTATCCCATCCTTTGTATCCTCCCATTCTTCCCTCCCTCCCATTTTCCCATAATTCCCCTCCCCTATGACTGTTCCTGAGGGGGATTACCTCCCCCTATATATGCTCATAGGGTACCAAGTCTCTTCTTGGCAACCTGCTGTCCTTCCTCTGAGTGCCACCAGGTCTCCCCCTCCAGGAGACATGGTCAAATCACACACGTAATCTTAAGACCAGTTGCTCTTGAGTTTTTTATTTCATGAAGATACATAGAAAATACTTAAAAATATGAATCGGCTCAGCAAGTAAGGATGCCAAGCCTGACAATCTATGTTTTATTACCATGAATGACCCTTGTGATAGGAGAAAAATGACTTCTGAAAGTCGTCCTGGCTGCCACACACCCATTGTCACTCATGGTCCCTCTTGTCACTCACAGACCAAGTGACATAAGAGTACCTCAAATATTGGCAATGGCTTGGAGGATCTGGGATCTGCCCACAGATCCCAGGTATCACCCATTCCCAAGTCATTGTCTCAGTGTAACTGTGACCTTCAGCAACTACTCTAGAGGGATTTTAATCTAGCAACATGGCTGTTCTGACCACACCCAAAGACTGTGTGATTCAGCTTGAGTGCAGACATGCCCTTAGTACACACCTTCAATCCCAAACAATGAAGGTAAAGTTCATTTGCAGAAGGAAGCAGCCATGCTTTGAAAGTGATATCTAATTTGAGAAACTGACAGGGTAACAAATCAGATAAGATTTGACAGAATAGGATAGTATCTCCTTGTAACTGATTGCCATTTTTATCATCACTCTTGATAAATATTTTCTTATATTTGATTTGTTACATTTGTTGAATATGTGCTATTAGAATGTTCAGTATTTAAAACATTAATCTACACTAGCATCTATAACAGAAATCTTAGTTTGTAATAGCTGCTTATGAATGAACAAAAGTTCTCAAAAGTCAACTTTATCAATATTCTTTTAAAATATTTTATGTGTAGCAATACAATTTCCATGGGGATAACATGAGGATAGAATAATTTGATAGTTAAGATAATATTTTTAGATTTATGTGTGTGAATACATGTGTGTTTGCATCAGAAGTGTGCAGTACCCGTAGGAGCCAAAAGAGGGTGCTGTGTTCCCTGGAACTGGAGTTACAGGCAGTTGTCAGCTGCCATGTGGATGACGGAACTGAACCTGGGCCCTCTGTAAGAGCCGTGGTGCTCTTAACTGATGGGCCATCTCTCAGGCCCTAGTTTAAATTAATATGGCACCGTAGCAATTCTGAAACTGAAGTGATCCCTCTTGTACTGTCATTTTATTGGAGAACATACTCAGCCACTTGATATTCTATATAAAATTTACACTCATCTTATTGAGTTCCATAAAATTCCCAGCCGGAAGCTTTCAATCGATAAACGTGCTATAATTTCCCATTTATTAAGATCTTTAAAAATATTTCTTAAGACTCCTTTTCCCTATAGAGGGTCTTGCGCTCTTGTAGGGCTTATTCTTAAACCCATTTACTCTATGATGGTATTGTAAATGGTGTCATTTTAATTACATTTTCTTGTTTGCTGCTGGCCTGCAGATAAACAACCAATTTCAAGGCACTATTTGGATAAACCATTCTTGTATCTAGTCACCTTAATACACATCATTGTAATAACAGGCCTGTAGATTGCTTCGGGTTTATATTGCACAAATAATGACAGTTTTACTTCCTCCTTTCTGATCCTTATATCTGTATTCTCATTTTACTGCCCTAGCTAGGATCTTCAATACAAATCGAATGAAATAGTTACATTGAAAACTCTTGTTCCAGGGGCTGGAGAGATGGCTCATCGGTTAAGAGAGCTTGCTGTTCTTCCAGGGACACAAGTGCCCACAACTCATGTCACACTGCTCACAAGCACCTAAAACTCCAACTCTGGGGGATCCAACACCCTCTACTAGCTTCCTTGAGTACCCACATAGATGTGGTGTATACTCACAGACATATATACACACATATATACACACACACATAAATTAATTTTTAAAAAAGAGATTCTTGTTTTGTTCCTTATTTTAAGGTTAGTCCTTTAGTCCCCTCCTAGTTATAATTGTGTTACACACGATTGTAAGATGTTCCATCTGCTTCCTGTATATGGTGAGTTCGTTGCTGAGGAGCACAAGGGGCTAAAATTTTAACCTAACCGGAGACCAGTTACTTTGCCACAGCTTTACAGACGGCAGAAGATAGATTTGGGTGAGAGATGGTTGTTACCCATGGCACAAGTGGAAACCAGTACGCTTGTGTTCAGTTGTGCTCCCCTTAGCCCCTGGAGCCCCAGAAGTACAGCACAGGCAGCCAAGTGTACGTAGTGCAATCCCAAGTGAACCTGCCCAAAACCTGCCCTGAAGTAAAACGTTATCTTGATGGATACCAGGGAGTAAAAGGTCCGCCATTCGCCTTGAAACAAGAACTTCCTGTGTGTATGCATCCTGTGTGCTTTGTGCACTGAGGCCAGTGGTCTCATTCCTCACCTTGTAATTGGGGAACTGCCTTTCATTGGACTGAGGCTCACTGGTTAGTTAGGCTGGCTGTTCAGCAACTCCCAGAGCTCTTCCCTTCTCTGCCTTCTTAACACTGGGGTCGCAACCGAGTCTCACCCATGCCTGGCTTTTTAAAAATGTGGGTTTTGGGTATTGAACCCTGGTCCTTAGGCTTGTGCAGCAGGCAACTTCACTGACTGAGCTATCTTCCCTGCCCAATATTTCATCTTTTTGGATTATTTTTCTATCCATTGGTTCTTAAAAGGATACTGTGAGACCCAAGGTTTCAGAAGCCTCAGCTTAGATGTGCCCAGACACACGCTCCACCTGACTTCAGTTTAGGTTTTTGATGGCTGATTGATTTGTAGGTATTCTAACATGAAATTATTTTCATGTGTACCCAGGCTGGAAATGGCGTACCCTTCTATACACTTGGTACTATTGAAGGGTGTGGCGTGTAGGTGTAGGGTAGTCACGTGCTCATCATTCTGTTGGTAGTTTCACTGGGTTTGGCTTCACTTCACGGTTCACCTTTCGGAATGAGTTGAGAAATCTGCTCTCCTGCTGCCGCAGCTCTGTGAAATTGGGAGGTCTCTTCTGTAACGGCTCGGTAGAATGCCTTTGTAAAATCTTTCAGGGCTGGTCTTTTCTTCGAGGATCGCTAAACTACTATTATAATTATACACTAGTTATAAGGGTGCTATGCCAAACAGAATAATGGGCATTCAGCCTCTGGTAAGGGGCTAAAGATAGCCCAATAAAATTGTGGCTCTGAATCTACAACATTTCAGCTCCCCACCATCACAAAAATAGTCATCATTCAATCAGCCTTGTATAATATTCAACACAGGTTTTTTTTTTTTTTTTTTTTTTTTTTCTGGGAACTTCAGTCCATAGGACCTTGACTCATATTTATAGTGTATATAGACAATATTGATAAATTATGAACTGTGCTATCTAATGGTTTATAATTTATAAGCTACTTATAAAATATTTATAGTAGTTTATATAATAGTTACCAATATATTTATTTATAAACTAGTTACAAGTGTGCGTCATGATATTTTACCATATTTATAAAGTGTAGCTGTATTATTTATTTTGAGAAACAAGGAGTCTTGTGATTAGACAGGCTACATCATAAAGACAGGAACTGAAAGGCCACTTGGCCCACAGAGGCATCTCCCATGGAGGCATCACCAATTCCATTGAAGTGCCAACACTCCTATTTCTTGGTGAGCGACTACAGGAGCATCTGGCCTAGATGCTACAGCACCTGCCCTTCCATCAAACCAGAGAGTGCACAGCCAGGGGCTGGCTCAGCTTCTCGCCAGCTGTGAGCAACAGCCCCGTAAGACTTGTGCAGCAAGCTTGCCCACAGCCCAGGTGATGTAATGGATGGGCTGTCATGTGCACATGAGGGAGAAGGACAGTATCTCTGCTCTGACTCAATCATGGACCATGTGGATTCCAGGCCCTGAGGCCTCATCAGTGGGGGAGTCACAGCCTCTCCAACCCTGCCAGCATCCTTGTTAAATATTTAAACTTCATTTGCCAGAGCAGCGGGATAGAGGCTGCTAAGGAGGGCAATGCCTGGTGTGTCTGGGGACATTGTTCTTGTCCTTCCATGGAGCCACATCTTTCTGGGAGCTCTAATTTCCTCTCAGAGATGCTATCAGGTCTGTGGGGAGCAGGGTTGAGAAGGGGGAGCGGGGATGGGGCAGAGAACAGAAAGAGTTAAGATTAGGGGGAAATAGCTTCCTGCAAACTGCTACTCACAAACAACTGGGGAAATACTCCTTTCATTCTTCAGTGTTTTGCAGTTTACAAAACACTTCTATACTCATTCTTTACAAAAAATTTCTATATTCATTCTCAGTCCTCTATAGACCTGTGAGGTCTGGCTTTTTCAGTTATAAATTAAATATATTTAGCATTTTGAGAGCATTTCTCAAGTCTGAGGACATGTGTTCCCCAGCCAGGGCGGGCCCCATCACGTTAGAGCAATTGAACCTGCTTCTCCCAGTGGACTCCCACAAGCGCAGCTGGACAGAGCACCTGCAGGGAACAATTAAGACCCAAACGGGAGTGAGGACATGGTTCAGTTAGGAAGAGTGCCTGTCTAGCATGCAGCAAGCCCTGGGTCAGATCCCCAGTACGCATAATGAGCCATGGTAGTGAGTGGTTGTACTCCCAGCATTTAGAAGGTGGAGGCAGGAGGATCAGAACTTCAAGGTAATTCTCAGCTATGTAGCAAATTTGAGGCCAGCCTGAGCTACTAAAGACCTTGTATTAGAAAGAAAGAAAGAAAGAAAGAAAGAAAGAAAGAAAGAAAGAAAGAAAGAAAGAAAGAAAGGAGGGAGGGAGGGGAAGAATCCCAGTAAGCACCTAATAACCAAAGAGCAAAGAGAAAGCAGAAGGGTGGGAGGGAGGAGGTGGAGGGGAGAAGGGGGAGGGAGGAGGTGGGAGGAATATACAATGTTTCACTCTTCTGTCTTGGATGAAGATCTTGGGGCCCTGCACAGCTGCCTGGAAGATTCCAGTGAGCTCAGACCTCCAGTGTACACACAGAGGAACCAATGTCAGGCAACACATGTGTGGGAGGCCCCTTCCTGGTTTCATGTCATCTCTCTTCTCTCAGTTTCCAATGATCACGTCTCCCACACACAGCTTCAGGGTGTTTCTGTTTTTCAAGCACAGAGCACCTTGAATTCCCTCTTCCCCTCCAAGTCAGAACTGTGGGGAGGCAGAGAGACTGATGCCAGACCATTGCAGGTGACAAGCTCAGTGGATTGAATGGAAGTTCATTGTCAAGGGCAATGTGTCAAGGGCAAAAGTCTGAAACAAGGTGCTTTCAGAACCCTGTTCCTGCTGAGGGCTGAGAGAACGCCCTCCCAAACCCCTGTTACTCCAAGGCTCTGTTGTTACTCTAAGGATCCCTTGACTTGCTGTAGCCTAAGCTTACACTTGCCTCCGACTTTCATGTGTCAACCCTCCTAGTAACTCTTGAATGCTGTATTTCGGTCCTCAGAGGAACAGAACTGATAAGATGACTATATATGAAAAGAGTGCTTAGTAGATCGCCTTACAGGATATGATCTGTGTAGCTCACCACGGCTGGCTACTGAAGAGGCAGAGAACCTGGTAGCTGCTCAGCCCAGGGAGCTGGAGGTCCAGCAGGTCCAATCTAACACTCAAGGGCAGCAGGATTTCTTGAGAGTTGCTGGTCTGCAGTCTGCATTGGAAGACACTGGAGACTGATGTCAATGTTGGGCTTCTTAATGTATGTGCAGCCTCTGGAAAGGTTTCTCTGCTCTAAGGGAGGGGCTTCTAATCCCCCAACTAGTACTTCCTGGAAATGCCTTCACAGACCAGATAGGACCCTGTGTCTTACTTGCTTCCCAATCCCAATACAGATGGCAGGGGTAAGGTCTGTCCTAGGTCAGGATGGAGATACACACACACACACACACACACACACACACACACACACACACACACACACCTCCCTAACTTCATTTCCAAACAAAGATACACCCACAGGCACTGAAGGGGCCCACCCAGCTTAGCATACCTCTCATTTGGACAAAATACAGAGATGCACCTTAAGCTTTGAATCTCAAGGTTTGAAAACCTGGAACATAGAAAAAAGAGGTGCCTAAAGAAAGTTCTAGGAGAGGAAAGCCAAGTAGAAGGGGTACAGACAACCCAAACCTAGGGTCTGGAAGACACTGGGAGACAGAGCCCAAAGCATAGAGTGGGGTTTGGGATAAAGTCTATGGGCAGTAAAGAACTGATAGGAGCCTTGCTGGCCGAGCCCAGAATGGAGGACTCAGGCAGCCTCTTCTAGACCGACAGTGGCAGTATATCAGTGAGATGGAGGCAGCAAGTGTCTAGACTTCACCATAGGAATGTCCAGGAACCAGAACTTCTAGAACAGTCCAAGTGCTGGCAAGGCAGGAATTTCCATTATAATAGGGGCTGTCTCAGACCTAATTAAAACACACAGAGACAACCAGATATTTTAAGTTGTGTGTGCGTGTGTGCGTGTGTGCACGCACACATGCACACACACACACCATGATCTACTTGATGAACATGGAAAAGCACAAGAGTCTATAATTAGGCCAGGCTAACACACACACACACACACACACACACACGACTACCATTACATTTAATGGTTGCAAGAATGGATTGCATTCTGTTTCTAATTCACCGTGCTTTATATTTTCCCATGTCAAAGTACATTTCATCATCTGGCTGTACAGTTTCCGTAATTTAATCACTGCTGAGTATCTGAATTGGATTGCTATTTTTTCTATCCTAAGTACTGCAATAGATGTTTTCTTATATTCTTGCCTAATGGCATAAGACATATTTTCACAGTGGAATTGAGTTAAATAGTATATACACATTTCCCTTTCAAGACTAATTCTCTTTATTAGGGGAAACTATACAGAAGGAAATGTCCAGACCTTAAGTGTGTGCCCAATGAGTTTTGACAAAGGCAAATACCTGTTTAACCACCTTCCATCGACTCCCTATATAAACTTGTTCCATCTTTGCAATTACTTTTCTGTTGCTGTGACAAAATATTACGACCCAAAGAAACATAGAGAGGGGGGAAAAAGGATTATTTTGGCTGATGGCTCTAGAGGGAGCAAACCCTTCATGCCTGGAAAGGCATAGTGTGCAGGCAGAGCAGGAAGTGGAGAGACCAGGAAGTGAGACCAAGCTATAATCCTTCAAGCCTACTTCCAGTGACTTGCTTCCTCCAGCAAGGCTGCACCTCCTAGAAGTTCTGTAACCTCCCCAAGCAGCGTCATCCACACCTTGGCCTTGATCCTCAAAGTCTCCATACTTGTGACCTTCCAACATTCATTGGTAAGCTACCAGGTTTAGGCATCTTGTGACATTGACCTAAACACCACAGCAGTCTCCTGCCCTTAAAAATAGCTAGAGATGGTGCCACCATCAGGAGACACCTTTTGCTTCCTGTCACCTGCTTTTATAGATCCTTAGAGTTTCTGGGAATGCAGTCAGAGATGGCTCATTTACACCTTCCTTCAGAGAGGGTTGGAGGAGAGTAGAGAGAACTGGGGGGTTGGGCTTCTGGATAATAGAATTTCCCTCCTGCCTGGTAATTTAACAACTCCAATACTCCAGGGGGCAGTAACTCTAGAGGAGGTTGGTTAATTACTGCCAGCCTGCAGAATGGAATTTCCCTAAGACCCTGTTTTCTGGGCTGCATTTCATACCAATTAAAAGTCTAACCCAATGGGACTCTTTCCCAGCAAATTAACATCATGGTCTTTGATGAACCGATGCTTTTAATAGATTGGTATTGGGGGTGTGTGTGATCACAGTTGTATGTTATTCTACTCTTCCTTGGTGTGGTCAACAAAAACAGATACAAGGACTGAGGCTGAAGGCACAGTGGGCCTGAGCCGTGAGCGAAGGAGAGAGCAGGAAGCATGGTTACTAAAGGCCGTCACCATGGGCTTCTTCACAGTGTGTTTCCTCATTAGTCATAATTCCCAGAGAATCAGCTTTACTCTAGATTCCATTCTGTCATGTGTGTCCCTCTGTGCTAGACCCAGGGTTTATAAGAGAAACATGACTACCCTCCAGGAGCTAGGAGTCCATGGGAGAAGGACCCTACAGTGCCCTCCTGCCTTCAAGCACCCATATTCCCACCCCAGATCACATCTCATGCTCCCCTAGACTGACCCTATGAACTCTCTGTCTAGAGTTTCTGATTAATAAACAACCCCACCAAGGACTGTCTCTCCCTTAACATATCCATCCATAGAACCTCCACAGGAGATTGGATCCTAGCACTCACATTGGGCAGCTCACAGCATCCTCTAAGTACAGATCCAGGGGAATCTGACACCTCCCTTGAGGCCCCATTCTCGCTGGAATTGAGGAGACAAATGCAGATCAAGACAAGCATGGGCATGATATGGTTCTGAGGAAATGGCTGGGCCAGGGGCTCGGGGGAGGATGACTAGTTGGCTCAGAGGTTAAGAACATATGTTGCTCTTGCAGAAGATCTGAGTTCAGTTCCCAAAACCCGCATTGGAGAGCTCACAGCTGCCTCTAACTCCAGCTCCAGCAGTTCTGATGTCTTCTTCCGGCCTTTGTGGGTACCTGTACTCACTTGTACAAACCCCTACACAGTTAGATACATAATTCCCCATACTCCACACTCTCAATCGCATGCACACACACACACCCACACACACCCACACACACACTCACATACATATTTATAAACATACACCACACACACACACAATTAAAAATAAAATTTTTTCTTCAAAGGTGATGAATGGCTTGGGCTTTGCATTCTTTAGTGGGATTTGTTTCTGGTCTCTAACAAAGCCAATTTAATGTTGAAAGTGCTATAGTTCAAATCTTCAGGATACACTATGTTCTTGGCCCATGATTTCCAAATGCAACTTTAACAAATATTATTGGTGTGTGTGTTACCTTGCACTGAGGGCACACAGAATAGAACTGCTATGGAACCACCATCTCTTTTAGAGGTTGGTCCTATAAACAGGAAATGTGTGTTTGCATTAATTTCCTATGGGATCTAACTTGTCAATTATCTCAATGTTTCCATCAGGACCTGCAGATGTCAGGAGTTTGCACTGGTAAGAGGACAAGTGAGGCCTTCCAGATGTTGGGTGTTAATGTGAAAAGGGATTCTGATTTTCTCACCCTGGATATAATGATAGCAAATATACTTCTTGAAAATCCTATAACTTCAACCCATTCTCCTGTTGTAAAACTTTTTTTTTTTGGATAGGGGAGGAGTTCTGAAGATTAGCATGTTGGGGATCACTAACAGATAATGGTAGAGACCTCTACCTGCCCCTCATTTGGGGGTTGTTCTTAATGAGTCCCCAAGTAAACCAAGGACCCAGAAACCCATCAAAGATGGTCATATTAGTGGCTTTTCTTTGCTGTGATAAAAATACCATAACCAAGGTGACTTATTGAGGGGTTAGTCCACAGGGCAGTTAGAGCAGGAAGTTGAGATACCAAATCTTCAGCCCCAAACATGACACAGAGAGAACAAACTGGAAGTGGGGTGAGGCTATGACCTCTCAAAGCCTGCCTTCAGGGGGATAGATCTTCCTGTAAGGTTGTGCCAAACTGGAGAATGAGTGTTCAAATTCCTGAGCCTATAGGGGACATTTCTCATTTAAGTCACCACAAACAGTGCTAGCCGTACTCTGAGTGTGCCTTCCCTGCTCAGCTAAACCATTCTCGAAACACCGGACAAACCCAGAGGTGTTTCCATGCGAACTGTACATCTCAACAAGTCGACATTAACCTTGATAAGTTGGGCTTGGTATAGCTCACCTTTAACCCCATCACTTAAGAGGTAGAGGCAGGATCCCTGTAAGTTCAGGGACAACCTGGTCTACACAGTTCTGAGCCAGCCAAGGATTCACAGTGAAGACCCTGCCTCAAAACAAACAGAAATTGAAGATAAACCAAGCCAACACTCAAAAGAAGCACAGAAAACCTTCACGTTTGTTAATAGAAAAATTAGTGCTGAATGTCCTGGCCCTTAGTTTAGGCTCTCCATTTTTCTTGCAACTTACGAAAGGTTAAGATCAAAGAGAAGGTATGGTGAGGTAACCAAAAGTACCCTTCACTGTGCCAAGCCACTGCGATGGGCACAGCTCCCTTCTGAAGGAAGCAGCAGCCTCCACATGAAGTTCAACTGGGTGGGAAAGAGCCATGTTTTTATGCTTGGCTGGTTTCAGATAAGAACCAAGGAGATCGATGTAGTGGACACCTTAGGGCTGGGATGTTGGGAGGGAAAGGAGCAGAAACAGGGAAATTAAAGAGCCTCCCTCATAAAGCCAGGTTGCCTGCTCCACTTGGGAGCTTCTAAAATAATTCCCTGGGCCAGGTGCTTGTAGAAGCTCTGCCTCATGTTCCAAATGTCAGGGCTGTAATTACTTCTCCCTCCAAGGACCCTGACATTTATGAGGACCAGCTTCCCAGGCTCTGACTGGCCTTCGGCATCCCAGACAATGCTTGGGGGCCCCTTTCCTCTCTCAAACATGCATTTTTCTGACAACAAACATGTGCAACGTTTATCAAAACATCTCCATCACCAGAGACTGATGATGGATGAGGCAGATCTGCCTTCCTCGAGGCAGCTTATAGTCACACAGAGAAACCTTGCCACCTGGACCAGTTTCCTGGATCTCTGTTCTGTCAGAGTTTTGCTCACCCTTGATAAGTTCTATGGAGCTTGGCCTCACCCTCCTGCTCACATGGGCCCTTTGAGGGTCTCGATGCCAAAGACCCACAACAGACTTGTCTGTTTATCTTCCCAGGGACACACAATTGCAGCACATCCGTGAAAGAGAGAGATGGGAAGTAGAGAGAAGCTGTCAGCATCATAGACAACACAGGCAGAGCAAGCTATCTGAGTGGCAGAGCCCATCCTAGGCTCTTCTTGCAACCCAACCTTACCATCACCTAGAAGGAACCGAGGCCTTGCTGCAGAGGGAGTTTCACTCCTATTGAGACAGGAGCAGCTGATAGGTCCAGGGGCCTTGGAAACAAGGGACTTAGTCACCCAGCCATGGGCCGTGAGAACAATGAACAGAATCAGGGTTTTGAGAATAAAGTAGAGCTCAGAACTGGGAACCTTCAGGAAGCAGTAGACAAGGAAATTTGATAATAACTTCTACACCGATGTTCTTTTGCCTCAGTTTCCTTCCATTCTCCCCAGTAAGCAGTGCCTTTCCATGAGAAATGACATAGTAAAGATGGAAATAATCTTGCTAACTGACACTCCAACAACAACGCATGGGTAGAGACAGAACTTTCTAGAAACTAGACAGTTGTCGTGAAGAAAGCAGTGGGGGCCATGCGGCAGCCCCCACAAGAGAACTCTACAAGGCAGAAATACTAGATTCACCTTAAGAGACTAGGATGACCCCTCTACCTCCCTGGAACTGACAAGTGAGTCTGTGTTCCCCCCTAGAATAAAGAGACAAAGAATTAACACCTTGTCTTTCTAACTGTCATCTATGCTCTGGTTCTGTAGGAAAAAATTGGAAAATGTTTCCCACCAGTCACTTTAAATGTAACACATATAAATCCAGTCATCTTATTAGTAATCCTTTAACACGAGACACCCTCCAGTATGAGTTAAGCAGTGAGGTCTTTCCTGGTGCATTTAATGTGATTTAATTTGCGCAGGTTCAAGAGTCCATCTAGGGTGGGCACAGCCACCCACAGAATCTCAATTAGGAATATATTGGATGGAATATAATTTGGGTTTCTTCCCTTTTAGATTTGAAGAAGGAAGTGGAAACATTCCTCGTGCTTCTTATCTGCCTCACTTCTAATGCAAATCCATGGCCAGGCTGAGAGGGGTCATGGGGTTTGAAGAGGAAAGACATCAAAACAATTTGTTTGCAGAGTTTTGGGTTAGAGTCTGCTCAGCCCAGGAAGTCTGAAGAATGAGATTAGCTGGAGTCGCTTAAGGTTTAAGGTGACTAGTACATCAAACAGCACCCTAACCCTGGCTGTTTCCAAGGTTTGTAAAACAGAAGTTGTGGTGCAAAGCTTCTGGTAGAGGAAGGGACGCCATGCTACAATTCAGACTGTGTTCTCTCTCTCTCTCTCTCTTTCTCTCTCTCTCTCTCTCTCTCTCTCTCTCTCTCTCTCTCTCCTCTCCTCTCCTCTCCTCCTCCTCCTCTCTCTCTTTCTCTCTCTCTCTCTCTCTGCATGTAAATACGTGTGTAAGGACACACCTTTGAGAGTGTACATGCACATGTGTGTGGTGTGCTTGCAAGGGTCAGAGGTTGATATCAGGGTCTTCCTTGGTCATTCCTCAGTTTACATTTTAAGGCAGAGTCTTTTATTTGAACCTGTTTGGCTAGACCATGGGGAGATATCAGTTCACCTCTTTTGGGACATGGCCTCGACCAAAGGCCATTGTCACTGCAAAATTTTCTCTTAGGTTATGATATCTAAGAGATGATATGGATGATCACAACAAGGGTTATGATACTCCTGTTCTTTCAGGCTGTGAGGGTGTGTGTGCATGTGTGTGTGTGTGTGTGTGTGTGTGTGTGTGTGTGTGTGTGTGTGTGTGTGTTGGAAACTGAACTCAGGTACTCTGTCACCAAACGCTCTTCTCTTAATCCAGGATGAGGGATGAGGACATAGGACCCTTGGGAAATGTCATGACATGAGGGTAGACTTCTGAAGGCACTCATGACCTTCTGAAAGGCCCCAAGTACTTGTTTGGCCTCTCTCTAAGGAAACAGAAAAGTGATGCCATTGAGGCACCAGAAACATGTGCTCTCACTAGGCACCAAGTATGCCAGCCCCTTGTCTTCAGCTTGCTGGCTTTCAGAACAGCAAGAATATCATTATCCATTCATAAAATCCAGTCAGCTCAGGATGCTACTACAAAATGTCACACACTAGGACAACTGGGGATCGGTCTCTCAAGCTTTGGAGTGAGTCCCTCAGCAAGTCAGTCTTTGCTGTCAGTTTGAGTTAACCCTGTTTTCCTTTTGAGGTCCCCACTCACTCCAAACCAGGGGCAGCATCTGCTGGGCTCTTCTGCTCTGAGCTGCAGTTCCTGGTTTCTGAGCTGTTCTTTCATAGAGTCTGGGTGGCTGGGGACACTCTGCTGCCAGATACCCATTGGAGGGAGGAGAGCCAGCCTGAGTCTCAGTATCTTCAGCTTTCCATTGTCTTAGGCTTTCCATTACTGTGAAGGGACACCATGACCATGCCACTCTTATAATGAAAGCATTTAATTGAGGGCTGGCCTACAGTTCAGAAGTTTAGTCCATTATCATCATGGAGGGAGGCATGGGAACATGCAAGCCAACATGGTGCTGGAGAAGTGGCTGAGAAAGCTATATCTGGATCTGCAGGCAGCAGGAAGAGAGAGCCACACTGGGTCTGGCTTGAGTGAAGTGATAGCAGCCTCTCCTGAGCTCAGAGTGGCCATTCCCCAGCTTTTGAAGCAGGTCGGCATGGCTATCCTGCTGTTGACACTCTGATAAAAGGCAGGTACCATACTTGGGGCCCCGTGTGGTAGGTGAGGGCAATGCCCCTAGAAGTCTTTAGGATAGGGATAGTAACCTAGTGCCTCCTCTATTGGAGGCACCAGTCATGAGATCAGGAAGGGGGGAAAGTCACTAAGAAAAGCATTCTAGCCTGGTGGTGGTGGTGCATGCCTTTAATCCCAGCACTAACTCAGGAGGCAGAGGCAGGTGGATAGCTGTGAGTTCGAGGCCAGCCTGGTCTACAAAGCGAGTCCAGGACAGCCAAGGCTACACAGATAAACCCTGTCTCGAAAACCAAACCAAACCAAAACCAAAACCAAAACCGATAACAAAACAAAACAAAACAGCACTCTACTGTAGTATGGTTAACTCCCAAGTAATGAATCTTATTTATTTAATTACCTAGCCTGAAATCCCCAGATCGCCACCAAAGGAAGATGCCCAACTATGGCTCCCGGGCCTCTGCCTTCATCCCCCACCCCTGACCCTGTCTGCCTGTTTCAGGCAGGAAGGAGAGGTTGCAAGTTCAGAATCAGCCACTCATATTCAGCACAGTGCTTCCTGCTGGTCATGGATTTCTGTGATCCACCCATACAAAGCCCATTATCTGTTATGAAGGTACCAGCTCCCTAGCCAGGAATTCTGAGGTTCCCCCTCCTTGGTGGCCCCACTCTGCAGAGCATTAGAACTACAGGGACATAGGACCTAGATGCCCAGAGAGAATGATGTTGTCACTACCTGAGGCATTCTGTGCTGAGTGATAGAGATGGGCAGGATTTAGGGACTCTACACTTTGATGTGCTGACTGAGGCTTGGGGGAGTCAAGCTTGCAGCTCTGCCCCACCCTTCAGTCTCCACTTTTTACTGGTCTCTTAACATCCAGCTTTCCAAACTCTCTCCCAGCCTCTCTTCATGTCAGGAGGAACTTTACACAATTAAGAGTTTGTAGTCATAGCCTTTAAATGCTAGGATATCTGAAAGCATGAAATGACACAAGCAGGCCAGAGGACACACAAGTCCATACTAATAACCATCCACACAGTCAACTGGCATCAATTCAAAGCTTCCTGGTCCTGGTCTGAGATACACAGGGACTCCCAAAAGCCCTGTTAGCACATCCCATTTGGTGCATGTAGGGACTGTTTCCCCAAGCAGACCAGGCCACTATTCTCTTGGGAAAAGGTATGTTCAGCTGCTCCCTGGGCCACCAGCCTGCTTTCTTCCCTAGATCCTGGCTGGGATTCACTCAGGCATGTTTCTGGAAGCCTCCTGTTGCTCTTCTCCCTGAAAAGATGCTCGTCCACTGAACTGTTTAATCACCTCACTTAGAACCGCATCATTTAGCATCAGTGCAAAGCTTTCCTTGACAGTGCTCGTGAGGAGGGGAGTCTCTCCCAAGGCTGGCAGGCACACAGGTTATCAGAAGCACAGTGACAACAATGTGCAGACAGGTCCTTGCACACCATGTGGGGTATGTGGTGGGCAAATATACCTTATCATAGCTCTCCATCTTCTTATAGATGTTCCCAAATTCTTCAGGTCCCCTCAGATGGACAACACATGAGTTCCTTCATCCATCCTTTTACCAAAGAGTTAGGGCAGTGGAGAGCACAGAAGTGGACCTAATTGCTTATTTCTCAGATATTCTGTGCTTGCTTATTTTTCTCTCACATATACAGAGGAGGCTGACTTGTAGGTTTTGTCACCTGCTTTCCCTTCTACCATGAGTTGGTGTCCCTGGAAGCCATCACTATGATAGGTCATGATGCAAGAATTTTGCTATGATCAGAGCCTGTGGAAGGAAGGAAGTAGTCACCCAACTTCAACCCTGGCCCAGCATAGATTCTTCCAGAGAAGTGGAGAGCTCCGAATCACAGCCCATCCTTATGGCTCCCTATGTGTGGGCAATATGGCTGGACCTTAGGACTTTACCTCTTGCTTTGTGATATGAGCGTTTCATGTTGACTATGGCTTGGGTCAGCGGCATCTATGACCTGTCAAACCTGTCCTGGATAGGAGGGGCCGTGCTGGCACAGCTTTTCTCCTGTACTTACTGGTGGAGTTTTGCAGACATTGCCCATGGGAAACACTAGTAGCAGGGTCATGATGTACAAAGGCAGAGAAGGTGTTTAGTCTCACTCTGTCCCAATACCTTATGTTGGCAGTGGTTGTGTTTTCCACCAAAACCTCTAGCAGCTGCTGAGTGGCCTCTCTCTTGCCTATCTTTTGTGCTGGGTTCTAGTAACTACCTATGTATAGTCCTCCAGGTACTAGCTGGGTAACAGCCCTCTGGTTGCAGCTCCCTCAGTACTTACTTACTCTTGTCCCACCTCTCTTAAGAGTCCCTTTCCTGATTAAATCCTCTTTAACTAAATCCACTTAAAGTAGCCCTTCTCTTTCTCGCCCTGACCTGATTGGTCAGTCACTCAGGGCCTTTTATTCTCTGCTGCCTTCTGCATATCCTATGCTATCCAAGATCATGAGCCACTCTGACTTGTCTGAAGAACATCTTTCTGTAGTATGAGACGTTTCAAGTACAAAAGCATAGTGTTGTTCTCAGTCCTGAGAGGCTACATGCTACTGTTTGCCTTGTGGACCTAACCATGGTGTGTGTGTGTGAGAGAGAGGGGGGGCGGGTGGGGAGAAGAAAGGGAGAGAGAGGGAGAGGGAGAGGGAGAGGGAGATGGGGAGAGAGAGAGAGAGAGAAAGAGAGAGAGAGAGAGAGAGAGAGAGAGAGAGGGAGAGAGAGAGAGAGAGAGGGAGAGAATAAGAGAGGTGCAAGGTTATTGGTGTCAAAGGAGAATCAGGAATTGTTGGACTTGCCCCACACCCGGAGAACACTCACAAGGACCTTTGTGAAGTCTATAATCACCTGGGAAAAGTGTTCCCTGGCATGCCTTGGAGATTATCATTTTAAGAAATTAAAAAACAAAACAAAACACCTTTTTTTGCATACAATTAAGTTTCCCTTCTCCTATAGTCACTCACAGAGCCTCCCTACCCATCCAACTTTATGTTCCTCCTCCTCCTCCTCCTCCTCCTTCTCTCTCTCTCTCTCTCTCTCTCTCTCTCTCTCTCTCTCTCTCTCTCTCTCTCTCTCTCTCTCCTCATTCTGTTAGCTGATTACTCCGTGGCAGAGGGACTACCCCAGAGTACAGTTGATACACCCAGTGATGCTTCATTAGGGAAGACTGATTTCCCCTTTCCCAGGAGGTATCAACTTCAAATAGCTTCTTGGTTAAGTGGAGGGATTAGCTTGCTTAAGTTAGTTGAGGTGGGAAGACCTGCCCTCTACAGGCAGCACCGTTCCTTAGGCTGGGCTCCTGGATTGTATAAAAAAGGAATAATTGCCAAGGACAAAACATGCAACCATCATCAAACCCCTACCCAGATCTAACCAAGGGACAGAACATTCTCCACAGTTAAGTGGAGACTGGGGACTGACTTTCACAGGATCTCTGGTGCCCCATACTTGGCCATGTCCCTTTGTTGGGGAGGCCCAATGGCACTCGGAGGAAGGATAGCAGACTACCAAGAAGAGACTTGATACCCTAGCACCATATTCAGGGGAAAGAGGTCCCCCTCGGTCACAGTCATAGGGAAGGGGATTGGGGTGAAAGTGGGAGGGAGGGAGGAATGGGAGGATGTATGGGATGGGATGGAAAATGAGATGTAATATGAATTATTTTATCTTTCAATAAAAATGTGTTAAAAAAAAAAGGAACAAGTGAGCTCAGTGCAAATATTAACTGCTATTTTCTTCCTCACTATGCATGCAGTGTGCCCTGGTACCTCAAGCTCCTGCTGCTGTGATGTCCATACCATGGTGTCTGTAACCTGGGGCTGTGGACCAAAACAAACCATCCCTTCCTTAGGCTGCTTTTCATAGTGCTTTATTACAGCTACGGGGCAAGTCACTGAGGCAATGAGGAAAGGTCATCAGGAGAAACTAGGAAGAGTTCAGGAAACAGGATAAAGAATAAAATCTATTCAGAGTGATTTGGGCAGAGCCCTGCAGGAAGGTAGCTGTAGCCTGATCCCATGGGTAAAACTTTGGCTTCACCATTGGCAAAGGACTGTGCCAGGTAGGAACCCTAGGAGCCCTTCTGCCTCTCTGTCCCTGCAGCTGAGGTGGCTCTACGCCTGAGACTAGTCCTTTAAAAAAAGATGCCAAAAATAGAATCAGGAAGAGATGGGATAGAAACAACACAGAGGAACCAAGGGAATGAAATAATGAAATGGCAATATAGGATGCATCTGTCTGCCATACTCCTGTGGAAATACTAAGCAGATTGACGATAGACAAGATAGAAAGACGATATGTCCATTAAAGTAGCTTTGGGGCCTGCAATCGTGGTTCTGTGGTTAAGAGCACTTATTCTTGCAGACCGACCAAGTTAAGTGTCCAGCACCTGCACCATAGCCCAAAACAGCCCACAACTCCAGCTCTGTGGATCAGAGTCCTCTTCTGGCCTCTTTAGGCCTCTAGACTCACACATACCCTCACAGAGTCACACAAATAGATATAATAAAAACTAAATCTTGAAGAGAAAAAAAAGCTTTGTGAGAATCCAAGAAGCAACCTAATGCAGCCACCAAGGAAAACACCACACTCGGCTGGAGGCAGGAAACTGCCTAGTGTGGTTTGCCTTGTCCTGTCCACAAACGTGGGTGGTTAGGAAAAGAGCTGCGCAATTCCTGGCTCCAGCCTTTGAAAGAAGAGGCTGGAACTCATTTCAAGTTCTAGTTTGTATGTGAACAAACCTGGAAGTTTGCTTTGTTTCTCCTGCCTGCGGGCTCTGAAGGGAACGAGAAATATGAATTTTAGGGTAGAGGCCACTGAAAGCAGTGGTAAATGGCATAACCCAAGGGACACCGGAAGTGGTCCTCCATGTGTAGCTAAGGCAACAGACTGTGTGTATCATAACACAGTATGTCAAGACTCCAAGAAACAGCATATATGATATTCATGGGAAATGGCCAATATATAAAGCAAATGTGCACACAGGTATTAGTATATGTATGTACTATATTAACTTTTCTTCAAACCTGACAAAAAGGCTTAAAATCATCAGCCAATATGAACACTTCCTCCCTGAAGAAGGGATGAATTTATCATGGTGGGAAGGCAGCAGGAGTGTGAGGCAGCTAGCCACATTGCTCCCACTATCAGGGACCAAAGGGCAAGCAGGAAGTGGGAGCTCTCTTAAGCACTCCAAGTCTGAGGCAAACATTGAGAGAACGGAATCAATAGACATTCCTAGAATAATATCAAGAACTTCAACAGCCTACTTCTGATAGTGGGCGGAACCACCAGACAGAGGATGAGGATCCATAGAGAACAGGACTTGAATAACGAGCTGGACCAGTTGTGTTAAGCAGGTGCCAAACACTCATAAGTGCCAATAACTGTTTTTCTCAAGTGGCTATGGAACAGCTGAGGATAGACCATATGTTAGGTTACAACATACATCTTAATAACTATAAAAGAGTTAAAATCATAGAGAGTATATTTTCTGAGCACAATAAGACAAAGCTAGAGATTAACAGTGTAAGGGTAATTGGAATTAGAAGACACAGTCTTCTGAATCAAAGCTGGGAGAAATCACAATGAAAATGAAAGTCTTGAGACAAATGAAAAACAAAAGAATATACCCCCCAAACTCACAGATGCAATAAAAGAAGCGCCAAGAGGGACATTTTATTACCTGAAACTGAAATTAAGATTTCAAACCACCAGACATTGTACTCTAAGAAGCTAGAAAAAGTACAAATTAAACCTAAAGATAGCAGAAGGGGGGAGATAAAAATTAAGCAGAGATAAATGAAATAGGCACAAGAGAGGAAAATGTTAGTTCTTTGAGGAAGACATTGGCAAAGCTTTAACTAGACTAAGAAAAAAAAAGACTAAGAAATTAAACAAAAGTGGAGTGGGTTTTGTGGAAGTAAGATGATTAACAAAAGGATTCTAAGAGTAATTTTCCCCTGCACCAAATTAGTTGACCTAGATGACATGGATCAAGTTCTAGAAACTCAACCAAAACCAACTTGTTAAAAAATACACACACACACACACACACACACACACACACACACACACACACACACACACACACACAAGTCTGGGCCAAACATGGCAAATCAATCAACAATGAGAACCTCTGAACAGTAAAAACATCTTGCAGCAGCTGGCTTGACTGAATATTCTTCTGGACACCGAGAATACACACACCAAGGACGAGGTACAAGTGTGTAATCCTAGCTCTCAGCAGGTTTAGATAGGAGGGTCTGGAGCTCATTTGGGTCTGGAAGCATCTAAGCCTGTCCTTTTGAACTTGTTTGGAAATCTCATCATATATGTGTGACTGATGTTGTCGTTGGTGAGCTACTGTACCTTGAACATCTTCTCCTGGAGGGTCAGAGTGCTATAGTTCAATTTTTTAATCATCTTTCTCATTAAGAGACAAACGGCACTTGCCATTCACAAGATTCAAAGGATTTTAGGGGCCATAGAAGTTGAAAACAAAGATGAGTACTGATGGGTAATTCCCATTGTCAACTTGGTTAGATTTAGAATAAAAACGGCAACCGAACATTCCCCTCCTTTAGTTGCTCCTGTCAAGTATTTTTTGTTGTGATAAAGTGCCCTGACAAAGGCAACCCAAGGGAGAAATGGCTTATTGTGGTTTACAGTCAAGGGGACAGTCTGTCATGGTAGGAAGGTCAAGACAGCCAGCCACATGTTGTCCACAGTCAAGAAATGAAGAAGACTGCAATGCTAAGGTTCAGCACCCTTTCACCATTTGATATGGTCCAGGATCCTCCCCAAGGAATGGATGCTGCCCACAGCTAAGATAGGTCTTCCTCCATCAGTTAATAGAACCGAATTAGATGAGCTTTCACAGTTAGATTCTGTCAAGTTACTAATTAACCTTAACCATCACAATAAGACTAAGGGAGAAAATAAATACTCACTTTGCTCATTTGTGGTTGACTTGAAAGATTACTAATTCTGGAAGCCAGTCAGCTAAATAATTGATGCCTCACCTTTGGGTCAGATTTACGCTAGCTGTATATATAGATATATTATTCATTTAAAGAATGTTTGTCTGAAAATAATATCAGATTGACCACTCCTAACTTTCCCTCATCTCTCTCATTCCTCCAAGGTTGAAGACACTAAAGATCGGAGAAAATGAGATATTTAAGATTTTCAGAGGCACCATCATATTGCCAACAACAGCAGTCAGTGTTCTGTTCTGGACCACTAGAGTGTCAAATCTAGACATCTCCAGTCTCTAATCCTTTCTGAACCTAAGTCTCATCTCCCTCCTCTCTTCCTTACATAGGGATAAAAGAAGCTTAAGATATTGGTTGAGTGAAGATGGCCTTCACTATCGATAGATTCTATTTTCTTCGGTTTGCTGGCTTTTCAAGTCAATTCCTCTTGTCCTTGACACTGGAGCAGTGAGGACACGGTTTCAGTAACAATGCCATGTACCTTTAGCCCATCAGGATATTTTCAAAAGAACAAAGTGTTCCCATTGTCATTGCAAGTGCCACATTTTCTCAATGCTGAATACACCTAGTGAATTAGCTTTTGCTCAGTGCGAGATGACAAACTCTCTCCGTGAGGTTCTTCACCATCCTACCAGTCAGCTAACCCTTGGAAGTCAAGTTATAGAGAGAGTTGTTAACCACCATCTGTTGTTAACAACTGCAAGAGAATTAAGTTCTTTTAACCATTAAGCCATCTCTTCAGCTCCCAGCATTTGTCCTTTTAGCATCTGTAATAATTTTCTTCTCCTGATGGAAAACTTCACTCTACAGTAATACAGCCTTGCCATTTCTTATGTTTCCCTCTGATTATCTAAATCTAGGTAAGTCCCAGGACTCTGGGGCATAGAGTGATGAAAGAGGGGAGAAGCAGAGCACATATGTATACATTACCTGATCTTCTTAGACTATGACTATTGCTAGAGTCAGCTCTGAGTGGAGCAGCATGCTGTTAGCCACTTTGGATCCTAGAGAATAAATGGCATCTATCTATATCACAATTTTTCCTAAAAATCTCATCCCTCGGGGAAGACGGAGTTAAATTAGATGAGAGTCTTTGCAGAGACTCTGCCTCGTATAGCTTCTCTGTAGTCTTCTTTTGACCACAGAGTACCCCATGGCAAAGACCAATGAACCATCACAGGCCTCAATCGATGTTGGTTCAAAACTCTGCTAGGGTCATCTGACTGGATGAGCAAAGGAAGTGACCAGTTTCTTACTCACAGTGACACTGCTCAATAATTGTTTCTGGAGGGGTGTTACTTGTCTTGTAATGAGACTATAGCTCCTTCTGTGTAAACAAGACCTTTAAAGACCCCTTTAATAGAATTATACAGCAGGCAGCACAAACACTGGATCAATGAAGGAAGAGGAGTAAAGGCTGGCATATAAATGGGTCCAGATGACTTGGAGATAACATTCCTGTCATAGTGTTTGATTCTGTCCTGCTCTCTAGAAGCTTGGGTGACCCCACTTGTTAGTAGTGATGATGTTCACAGGGGATCAGGGAAGTAGGCATAAGCAAGGGGTGGGAGAGAAAATCAGCCAAAAAAAGCATTTACCACACGAGCCTGATGATCTACTGGTCTAAAGCTAATGTCCAGAATCCACAGAAAACTGGATATAATGTATATATATAATTACATCTGCAATCCCAGCACTTCTATAGCATCCTGAGGATTCACCAGAAGATCACAGACCCCACCTCAACAAGGTGGAAGGTGAGAATTGACTCCAGACCATCCATGTGTCCCATTGCATGTGTGAGTCAGTACACATGCATGAGCACATGCACACACACACCAGAACAGAAATAGCATTGATTGACTATAGTTTTAAATGAAAATATTTTCATTACATTTGTGTGTGTGTGTGTGTGTGTGTGTGTGTGTGTGTGTGTGTGTGTGTTTGTGTGTCTGCCTTGTGCAAGTGCACGGGTGTGCATGTAGAGGCCAGAAGTGCCTTTACTCATTGAGCCATCTTGCTGGCCCCAGAAAATATTTTAAAGGTATATTTGTGATGATTTCAAATATTCACATGTCTAATGCAATTGGTAGATGTTTCATTCCTTCACCTCTGCAGGCTTGGCTGTTTAAAGTATTCAGAAAATCCCTCTGGTGACTTCCCACCTGGAAGTGGAAATGCACTGTATTTGTTACCACTTCAGCCTTCTCACACAGGGAAGTGAGTTCCTAAGGGAATACTGGTGGTCACACAGCCTGTCCCCCTTCCTTGCTTTCTTCTGGGGACTCGGAGCCTGTCCATAGGCACCCATTGTGAAGACTCCCCTCTTCCTCAGAGGCAATAAGAAGGAACCCCAACTCGGCCTCCTGGTGAGATTCTCCCCAGAGCCCTTGTCATTCTGCCTGTCTCTGTTGCTGGAGCGTGAGCTTTCCTCAAGGCCTCTGCCATGCTCTTGTCCATTTGTCCTCAGCATTAATATCCCTTCTAGACATCTCTCATGCCTATTAATCCATCTCTGTGTCCCCCTTAAGCCTCACATTGAAAACAATTTAAGTGCTTACATTTATTCCTCCTAGAGTTTTGCTTCATAATGTGGCCATTGTAAAACAAATCAGTTCTCCAAAGAAACCTGCCATAAGAGTCATTAAAATTATCAAGCCTGTTACAGAGAAACTCGCCATTAATGACACAGATCCTTTTTCTTCCCCGATATAGGTGGTGCCTTGCTATGTTGGCCACAGTTCTGAAGTATTGCTAAGTCTGATAAGTCCACGCTAAGACTACAGGGCACAACTGCCTATAGTTCTGCCAGTGTGCTGTGAAATTATGCGGCTCTTGCTCCAGTGCTCTTAAAGGTTTCACTACACTTAACAATAAATGTTTATGAGTGAAAGATAAAAAAAAAAAAAAAAGTCCATTTACCACTGGGGAAGCATACACTCCTTCCAGCTAGGATATAAAGTGCTGGGACACAGTGGAGACAAAGGGTCCAACCCTATCAGTAGATCCTTCCGGATGATACACAGACAAGAATGAGAGTGGAAGAGATGAAGTCTAGAACAAATTGCCTGGCGTTGAAGGCTGCTCTACAGCTGGATAGGAATATAAATGTTCTGAAAGTTCAAAAATGATATATGCTCATGATTACTTTTGTCAGCAATATTCAACATGGAATTACCCTTCATGGAAAATATAAGTAGAACCACCGTTGATACTGGGGCAAGCTCCCCACTACATTGCAGGGGGAGTGCTCCCATGATATCATTCCTAAGTGAGGGGCAGTCAGGCAAGAGCTGGAAATGTGCACACTATTGATGGAACAAATTTGATTAAAAAGGAGAAAGAGAGACATTGCTATTGAAACTATCAAATGTCTATACTAAGAATATTTCCATTGCAATCTAATTGAAAAAGAAAACATAAGTATTTCTCTTTTTTAAATTTTTTATTATTAATTTATTCTTGTTACATCTCAGTGTTTATCCCATCCCTTGTATCCTCCCATTCTTCCCTCCCCCCATTTTCCCCTTATTCCCCTCCCCTATGACTGCTCCTGAGGGGGATTACCTCCCCCTGTATATGCTCATAGGGTATCAAGTCTCTTCTTGGCAACCTGCTGTCCTTCCTCTGAGTGCCACCAGGTCTCCCCCTCCAGGGGACATGGTCAAATGTGAGGCACCAGAGTACGTGAGAAAGTCATATCCCACAAGTATTTCTAATATTCCCTCTCCTGGGCCTGGAGAGATTGCTCAGTGGTTATGAGCACGCATTGTTCTTGCAGAGGACCTCAGTATAGTTCCCAGCAGCCACATGGGTGGCTAACAACTGAGTATAGCTCCAAGTCCAGGGGAATATGATGCCCTCTTCTGGATTTCAGTCACTTGCATTCATGAACGTACCTCCTGCATACATGCATGCATCTAATTTAAAACACCAAGTCCTCTCAAAGATGGGCTGTGCATGTATGTCTTTGCAGAGGGTCACGTGTTCTTCATTAGCTAACCTTGGTGGGGTTGAAAGAAAAAGTATTGGCCCAGGACCCCCAAGACCAAATTCTCATCACAAAGGAGATTTATTGTCCCAGAGGGACAGAAGGTAGGGATAAGGGACAAAGATAAAAGAAAGAAGACAAGGGACAAGGGTAGGGAACAAAGGAGACTGGGAGGGGGTATTTGTCCTGGAGGGAGGAGGGGCCTACAAGAAAGGACTGCCTCTGGATAGAGAAGAGACAGATGTGGCACATAGGCAAATGGCAGCTTATAAAGGTAAAAGGGGAACCCTCTGTTAGGGTGCAGTGTTTAATTGGGCATATTAAATATGTGAGCCAAAGGGGACTTTTGATTGCTGGGCTTCAAGACTTTGCTAGCTGGACCGTGGAGGAGGAAGTGGTGAAATAAGGGAATAGACCTTCAGGGCTGCTTTAGGAAGGTGATCTAGTGGGTTTTAGCGAGGCAGAGGGAATGGGAGAGAAAAGGAAAAGCCTTGCAGAGCCATGTTCACCACACTGGAGCTGACCAGAGTCCCTTCAAGGGTAGGACTATAGATTTGAGGAGGTGCTTCCAATGGGGCACCATTCATCCTGGAAATTGTGTAGAACGTCTTCAGTCAGTATACAAAACTCAGAGAGTTTTCATAGAACTCTGAGTCTTTCAATCTCAGGAGGACAAATTGGTTAAAAAAAAAAAAAAAAACAGAGAGAGAAATGTCACCTTCCAGTCAGTTTGCAACAACTGAACAACAGGAGTGAGACAGGTCCAGAAGAGTTAGGGAACTTTGTGCGATGGATATAAACAACAATTTGTGAAAGGAAAGCTGCACCTGGCTATGAACGAATGAAAATTCCTGAAAGGAATCTGTGTCTGCAGAGATTAGAATTCAGTACTTTATTAAATGAGCATGGGGTGAGAAGGGAGGGGTACCCCAGAGAGAGACAGAGAGACAGACAGAGAAAGACAGAGACAGACAGAAAGACAGAGGAAGAGAGGAAGAGAGAGAGAGAGGAGAGATGTGAGAGGCAGATGAGAGAGAAAGGGGGTAAGAAAGAGAAGCGGAGTAAGAGAGAGAGGTGAAGTGCTTCTGTCCTTTTCTATACTAGGCAGGGCCACGCCCCCATGGCAGGTAGGCAATGACATCACAGGTAGGTGGACTGAAGCAGAATCCTAACAAGTACTGCGGAGAGATTAAAATGCTGATGGTCCAGAGGCTAAACAGCCACAACTTCCCACTTCTGTATCAGAATAACATTTCGTGACAATAGATGAAAGCAGCCTTCTAGACTAATGACTTAGCTTCTCTGCCACCTCACATCTCACTGTACTGCCTTTCTCATGTTTCCACTAATGTTTTTTCCTATTCTTTCCTTTTCTTTTTTCTTCCTTCCTTCCTTCCTTCCTTTTTCATTTCTTTCTCTTCTCTTCTCTTCTTTTCTTCTTTTTCTTCTTCTTCTCTCTCTCTCTCTCTCTCTCTCTCTCTCTCTCTCTCTCTCTCTCTCTCTCTCTCTTCTTCTTTTTTTGAGACAGGTTTCTCTGTGTATCCCTGGCTGGTGCCAAACTCACAGAGATCTGCCTGGCCCTGCTTCCCTGAGTGCTGAGATTATAGGGTGTGTCACTATACCTGGCTTCCACCAGTGTCTTTTAAACTTACCTTGATTTATAATTTTTCTTTGTTCTGTAAAACTATAAAAATAATTCATGTAACTGATTTTAAGTTGGAACATGGAATTTGAGGTAGCCTAAGTCTGTGTCCCTGGGCCCTGGTCACTCAAAATGGAAAGAACTACCTCTTATTCCCTCTAAGATGGGGGTTGTGACTTTTGTGTCAACAGGTGGATGGAACTATAGCTTCACTCTTTCCTTTGGCGTTACCAGTTTCTAAACAATCTCAGATAAAACAATCCCTGTAACTCAGAATTACAAGGAATTAAGTTTAGAAGACCTTTGAAGATGCTGGGTCGCTGTTTTTAAACTGTACTTTAGAAAATAAGGCATTGTTTTTTTCATGACTAATGCATTTGCATTTTCATTTTTAGTGAAGATAAGGGTTTGCTACTGTTAGAGGGCTAAGTGTTCTATGTTACCTAGTGTAAGAATGTCAAGAATGCTTGATTCACTAATATGGTAACAACAAAAGATACGTATAGTCATTTCCCTGTCTCAAGTCTATCCAGATCAGTCCATTTACAGCTTTGAATCCCATCATAAGAAGCAGACTTTTAAGATGTCCCATCAAATTTATTAATCATGATTCATCTGAGTTTTACTATATTAACCTCTTAAAATTTTTATGTGTCATGGGTGAGGTTATTTATGCATATGAATGCAGGTACCTGCAGATATCTGCAGAGGACAGAGGAGGGAGTAGGAGCCCCTGGCTCTGGAGTTACAGGTGCTTGTGAACTGTTCCACTTGGGTGCTGGGAATTGAACTCAGGTCCTCTGGAAGACCAGCAAGTGTTCTTAGAGGCTGATCCATCTCTCTAGTGCCATATCTAATTTTTGATGAACCTTTTCCCTTGAGCTTTGGGGCGATCATTCCTATGAATAAACTATGACCTAGGCACACATGTCAAGGCAACTCCAAGTACTATGTTCCATGTAACAGAATGAAGAAAGGCTTAAGTCAATATTTTAAAGTATAATGAAGATACTGGGTACACGGATTACAGCAAAGCCGAACAATCTACTACAGGCTTCAAGTGCTATCTGATGGTCTTAGCCTTTGGGTTGGAAGAAGCTTATGGTTTTGTTCGTATCCTCCAAAATGATTTACCCGATGGCCATAATGCTAAGGTCAAACACAGAAGTGGGTAGTGAACGATAGCCAATATAATTAGGCTCTAGACTCACAACATTCCAGCTCCCTTGAAGTGAATCCGGCATATCTCGGAATTTCTAAGCAGTGCCTTCACCTTTGGGAAATGATCTTCTGGTTCCATCAGTTGGACCAGTCTTGATGAATCCACCATGAACATCATTGACTTTGGAAGCTGATTTCTTTCTTACAGTTTAAATGAAAGGTCAACCCTAAACTTTCGCTTATCTCATCTGAGAATTAACAGGGTATAAATTACTCTAAGATAGGCAGAAGCCTCTAAGCCTTCCCGACCCGATGAATTCTGTATGATGTGAACACTACTTAATTCCACCAACTTAGTCCTTCAGACTGAAGTTCATATGGTTGATAGATATGCTTATGTCATATACATTTGCATATCCAGCTACATGGTTATCAAAGGACAGGGAACTGGTCATCAGGACAGGTCACTCAGTTGCAGTGAGCACAGGCAGCTACAAAAGATTGACTATGTTGTCCAATAATTTGTTGTATCTTATTTCCCTAGAGATGGAGTTATAGCCCCCTATAAGGGCAGCAAGGGCTCTCAATTTCTGAGCTATCTCTCCAGCCCCATAGATAAGAAATCTGGTAAAATCAGAAAATTATATAGGCTAATAGGATGACCTGAATTTTAGAAAATCCTGGAGAGTTTTAATAGGATCCAAAACTCCACAATCTAAGATTTTAGCCCAGTTTTTATTCATGGAGAAAAGATGGTCTTCAACAGCCTCCCTGTGGTGGCTTGGGTAGGAATGATGCCCATATGCTCATATATTTGAATGCTTAGTACACAGCTGGTGGAATTGTTTGGGAAGGCTTGGGAGGTGTGGCCTTGTAACTGGTGTGTCACTGGGGGAGGGCTGTGAGGTTGCAAAAACCCAAGCTATTCCCTGTTAGCATTCTCTGCCTCATGTTTGTGGATCAAAATGGAAGCTCTCAGCTACTACTCCAGAGCCATGCCTGCCTGCCTATTGTCATCCTCTTCTCTATGATGGCCATGAGCTCTAACTGGAAATGAATGACCCAAATAAATTTATTCTAGAAGCTGCTTTGGTCATGGTGTCTTATCACAGCAGTAGAAAAGTAAGACACAGACCATAGCTATCTTTTCCTTGAACACAGAGCCTTGTTTTACTTTGAGGGAAAACAGGAAGAGTCAAGACCAGAAAAGGATAGAGCATAGAGGGTTGAAAACAGCTATTCTTCAGAATTTTGGCTTTAATATCCTCTAAACTTTTGTGATTTTTCTATTTTTTTAACATTTTTTAAAATATAGATATAGTTTTAAAAAGTTTTAGAAAGTTATCCAATTTATCATTTATGCGTTTTTAAATTCTAACTATAGGGACCAGAGAGATGACTCAGTTATTATAAGAGCAGTTGCTGCTCTTGCACTGGATCCATGTTTAGTTCCCAGTATCCACATGATGGCTCACAACCATCTGTAATTCCAGTTTCAGGGGATTTCCTCTACAGGACTCTGAGGGTACTGCATGCATGTGGTGCAAATACACACACACACACACACACACACACACACACACACACACACACAACTCCAGTTATAGTACATTGCCCATTCATGATTTTTAATTCTATTGCCTAGAACTTAAGCCAGTTTAGGAATATCAAATATTTCCCATTGAGAAAACCAGTGAAGCCAAAATATCTTTAATTAGATTTCTCCCACTTTTAACTTACAAATACTTGCAAGTTAAATTACTGTAATTATCAAACATGAAAGCAACTGGGGCACCAAATGGCAAGATGTTTCTCCAAACATTATCTACTTGTTTGTGTCCCCAGCTCACATTTTCTTCTAAAGGCTAAGCCTCTCTGTGTGAGCTAGATCTTCGCTTCAGCCTAGGCTTGTGTAATGCTCCCAAGAGTGGCTCTGAGTGCTAAGTTCTTCCCACTGTGCCTCCAACTGGGCTTGAACACTTAGGAGGATGAAGGGGCTCAGGACACACATGGGCTGATCAGCTTTTATTTGTTTGTGCCTTCCTAGCTGACCCAATAAAATTTCTGCCAAGAAGAAACAGGATGTGTTTTGTCGGGCTTCCTGGTGAGGTTGTTACATACATGTCATGGGGTATTCCACAGCTGCTGGCTAGGAGGGAACACACATGCCTCTGATCTTCATTGTCTTTACAATAAGTCAGAATCCAATTCCTAAAGTAAAGGCACTGAAGTTTCAATAAGCTGGAGAAGCCACAGAAAAACAAGGAAGTAGATAGTGGAAGAACAATAGAGTGAATGTTAGAAAATGAAAATTCTGAAAACAAAAATCTAATGTTCTGAAACTGAATGCTCATAGCCAAAGAATCAAGAAGAAGTGATGGTAGGGACTCAGTCCCAAATGGAACAGTATATCCTCCACCTCTAAGGCTCATGGGCCATGAGAGAAGAGAGATGACAGAAAGGATGTAAGGGCTAGAGGACAGGAGCTGTGCATCAAAAAGATGTCTTCTGGACATGACATGGCCATGAACTCACTTGATGCTGTGGTTATTATTAGGTCCCTAGCTGCTCCAGGCTGAGGCTGGCATGCTCCGCCCTCTTCCCTGAACTCTCCAGCCCAGGGTCAGACTTCCTCTCTCTCAGAGGCTCTTCCCTATATAACCCAGACATTTTGGTGCACCCTCTTCTCTCTACCTAGGCCTCTCTCTTGCTCTCTTCCTTCCCCTCCCCCACTGCTTCCAATAAACTTGCATTTATTTATATATAACTTCATCTTGCCATTAGCTCATTCTGCTATTTCTATCAGTTATCTGCACAAAATTTGCACAAGATTAGGCCTGTTAACATGTCACATGGATGGGGGCCCAAGGAGGCTATTTAACACTCACGAAGGAGGATTCATTTTCACTGGTGCTGTAACCTCAGGTAGGTTGCTCTTGGTCAGATGAATAACCTCCTAGTCACATTCAGACAAGTAACTAAATTCATAGGGCCAGACATAAGAAGATGACATGAATGTAGGAGGGGACTTGTTGAGACAGATGTGCACCAGCTGAGGAGGGTATAAGAGAAGAAAATGGAGGTAGATGTGGCTAAAATTCATTATATGAGTGTAGGAAGCTGTCACAACAATTTTTAAAAATTAAAATGTGTATCGTAGGATGAGCAATTTGAAACATGCAAACCAGAGCAATATAGAATCCTGTAACCAGCTTAGAATAAGCCAGTAGGCCATCAATCAAACCACTGGAGGTCTAAAGCCCAAGCTCAGTGATATCACCCCGGAAGTGGAGAGCTTTTGCAGTTGTACCTTTAGGTGTCCAAAATTGCCAAAGCAAACCTTACTCTTGCCTCAAAGGGAATGGGAGCTCATTCTGAACTTAAATGTGAATCCAGTCTCTGAAGTGACCACGGCTTGGGGGCCACAGACTCAGACTCCTGCTACTTCTGTGTTCCAACACAATGGTAGTTTCATGATGTCGTACACGACCAGAGAGAAGGAAACCCACAGAATCAAGTAAATGGTGGAAACACCAGGCAGGTACAAGTTATAGCACAGCGGAGAAATAAAGGCCTCGTGTACTATCTTAGCCTCCAGCTGGTGGAAATTCATGGTGGTCTCTTAGTACAGTCCAAAAGGACTTATGTAACAGTCATAAAGATGGTAGATGAGACACAAGGGTAGGCAATGTGTGAGAAGGTAAGACATGGTTATCTGCCTCTTGACTTGTGACTTTCAGTCACAGAAGTTCCGGTCAGTCAGCCTGGTAAAGTCTTTTTTTTTTTTTTTTTTTTTTTTTTTTAAACAAGAGACAGTGGTGAGAGACTACAATCCACTCAAAGCAAAGAATGAGCTGGAGGGCAGGGTAAAAAAAAAAAAAATCAAATACCCAAACATGAAGGAGAGGTGGTAAGCCTGATGGGTTGCAGTCAGAAACGGTCTGGTTGGAGGCTACTGAAGCAATGCTAGGAAGAAGAGCAACAGCTAAACCACCTTTGGCAGCTCGAGACAGGCTGAAACACAGGGAGGGAAGCGAGAAGGCTTGCAATGGACCAGACTGGGGATGTCACCAAGGCAGCTGCCCGTTGTCATGCTTGCTTCTTTTCTTTTTTAAACGTAATATTTATATCGATTATTTGGAAATTTCACATTGCACACCTCAATCACACTTCCCAGTCCTCTCATATGCACTCCCCAATCCCTGTTACCCTTTTCCCAAAGAAAAAGGAAAAAACAAAAAGGGGGGCAGAATTCATTTCAGGCTGTCAATATGCTCACTGGAGCATAGCCAAAGACTCAATGGATAGCCCTTAAGGAAAACTGACACCTTCTCCATCTGCACCCCAGAAACCATCACAGAGAGCTATACTTTAGCATTCCAATCATGAATTTAAGAGTTCTCTTTGTGGCTTCCTTTTTAGCCTGTTAGGGTATTTTGGGGGGGACGGGGGATGGGGATTGTGACAGAGGGGTTGTCACAAAAGCCTTCTATGTTCCTTTCTCATCTGTGTGTCTGCAGTCATCAATACCACTGCAAGAGTGGCTTACTTGCCCTTTATAGTCAATGGTAGCATGGTTCCTGGGCTTCCATGTGGCTTATGGCAGCAGCATGAACCACAAACATCCACATGGTCTCTAGCATCAGTATATGCCAAGGACCTCTGCTTGGTCTCTGGTGGCAGTACAGTTTGTGGACACCAACACGAACGTGTGCCAAGCACAGGCCATGGAACAGTATGGCCTCTGGAAGAAGTAAGGACCATGGAGGCCTTTTGGCGAGGTCCAATTCAGTAAATGATCCATTCTTCATCCTGAACATCACGTCACTGTTCAGAGCAGGGGCTAACGTGCACCTGGGCAGCATGCTCCAGGTTGAGTCTGCGCAAGCTCTAGGCTGTTGTACACCACTCTGTCAGCCATACTCAGCAGGGTCATGTTCCTCCATCCACCACAGCTTTCTCTGATACCCATCACAGCAATCGCATCTCCAGGTCTGCCTCTCTTCACAATGCACACACCACTCTGCTCCTCCATCTTCCCCACCCCTCCATCATGTACTCATTTGTTGTAGTGGCATTGGGAGCTGCAGGCAGTGTGTCACACAGCATACCCTCTTGCCCAAACAGCTTTACATGTAAATGTTCAATGCAATGAGTCATTGGTTTGGTTCAAGGCCTCTGGCTTCTTCTACATCATCAATACTGGACCCTCACTAAACTCCTCTTGGATATCCCACTCTGGATCCACTGACCACAAGGCCTTATTCTAATCGAAAGGCCACTGATAGTTTGAGCCTTTCATATCAGGAACATACAGGCATCCCACCAGAACAATTGAGCACTGTTTATTTCCCATAGTATACTTTCTTAGGCATCCACAAATGACCTTGAAGGATATAAAAAATAAAGTAAATGTTATGATATTGTGGGTTTCTTTAAGTGAGCCTTAGCTCAAGTTGAATGACGGAGGGTAATTTTTCCATTTGGCTCACTTGCTATCAGGCTCCTCAATTTAGTTTCTTTCAGTATTGTTTCATATTTAAACCATAGACACTTAGTTACATATGAGATGTTTCCCATAGACAAATGCATTTGAACACTTGGTCTCCAGCTAATGGTACTGTATGTGGAGGTTACAAAACCATTGCTGGAGGAAGTGGGTTAGTGGGGGTAGGGGCTTGAGGTGTGACACTGAGGCCCCGGTTCACTCTGTGCTTCCTAGTGGGATACAAGACAACCAGCCAGCTTCCTGCTCTGGCCACCAGCCTTCCCCACATACTGCCATGTCTTCTTCATTGTGATGGACAGCATCCTAAAGGCTAAAATAAATCCCTGTTCTCTGCCTCTCATCTTCCCTGACCACAAAGGACAACTACCACAGCTGCTCAATGAAGCTGGTTCTCTCTTTGTGTTTTCCCTTTGTAGAAAATGAGTGAGCCCTGGAGTATCCTGGGTTTGCGATGTTTTTCCTGGTCATTTATAATGATGCTCCACCCAGCAGGGCTTTGTCTGGGTACCCAATCCTGATCCTTTCCTCCAAACTGTGAAGGTGGTGGACTGTGCTTGTTAGTTTTTCTGTGAATGTGTCTTAGTCAGCGTTCTCTTGCTGTGATCACCAGCAGGGCAACTCTCATAAGAGAAAACATCTAACTGGGGCATGTTCACAGTGTCAGAGGTTTAGTCTATTATCATCATGGTGGGGAGCATGGCAGCATGCAGGCAGATGCTGGAGCAGTAGCTGAAGGCAATATCCTGATTCATAGGCAGAGAGAGAGAGAGAGAGAGAGAGAGAGAGAGAGAGAGAGAGAGAGAGAGAGAGAGAGAGATATGGGGGTGGGGGAACTGGGTCTGGTATGAGCTTTTGAAATCTCAAATCCTACCCCCACTGACACACTTCCTCCAATAAGGCCATACCTCCTAGTCCTTCTAATCCTTTCAGAGTTCCACCCCATGATGACTAAGCATTCAAATATAGTTGCCTATGGGGGCCATTCTTATTTAAACCACTGTAGAACTTGATGCAAGCTAAAGTCACCTGGGATAAGATTGGCCTGTGGGGTTTTTATTAGTGGCTGATGTGGAAGGTGCAGCCCACTGTGGGCAGTGCTACCCCTGGGAAGGTGGTTCCGGGTTGTATGAGAAAGCATGTTGGATAAGCCACGGTGAACAAGCCGGTTAAGTCATGAAAGAGGTGAAAGTTAATTTTTAAATAGGTAGGTAGCTTTGAAAAGAGACCCGGGATTGGATCAGGCTAACCCCAAAATTCCTTCTGACCAAGATGGCTTGCTTCAGGCTTCTTTCCCCAGAGAAACCTTCTTGTTGGCAAGGCTGTTTTCCCTCATTGGCAAGCTGGTAGACTAACATACATGTGGCATATACACAGAAATACACATGTAAAAATTCTCTAAATGGTCAAAAGATACTATGAGGCCTTAGATAAGATATAGATACACAAGCAGTATATATCCTAAAGACAGTGCAGAAAAGCTTAAGTGAAGACACCAGTTAAGTCAGACTAGAGGGTGTCAGGGTGATACAAACCCAAGCCAGAAGCAGTAGTGGAGATAGTCACGTCAACAGCAGTTGTTTATCTTGACTGTGTATCATCACCACATCTTGAACTACAGCAGCCAAATTCTGTCGTTCAAGGTGAAAAAGACAAAAGCTTTAAGTGTATTGGGCCATTGATATGCCTCACTAGCAACTTATGGGAAAGTAAATCTGTAATGATATTGATTTGACCACCACAATTAATAAATGTGCACATTTTAAGCAAAAAACAAACAAAACAACAACAACAACAACAACAACAACAACAAAAAACAAATACAAAGCAAGTAAAAAGGCAAATTAAACGGAATGATCTCCAGTGAAATATGAGTGGAGATCAATAAAAATTATTGAAAAGTCATTCTGTTATTTGGGAAATAAGAATCTCAGTCATATAAGCTATAGGCTAAAATACAAAATCATAGTTAAAACCAGAAAGCATCTTTGGAGTAAGGCCCTGTTTTTGTTTACAACATAGGAAACCAAGACATCATCACAGGCTTCTAACAGGGAGCCACACAAAGCCCACAAGACTAACTTCCCTTGAGCTGGTGAGAGAGCTGATATTATTAAATAACGCACCATGATTAGATTCCAAAGAGTGTCACAGCCCTCAGAAGGGGTGGGCACAGCCTCGCTTTACTCTTGACATAGAATCTGTCATAGAGATCGCTAAGGAAAATGCGAAGGAATTCTTAAAGGCCAAACGTAAAGCAAAGAGTGGAGCTACTGGGGTAGACTTTTTATTTTGCCTTAACAAAGTGTCTTGACAAGAAACAATTAGAGGAGGTAGAGTTATCCTGGTTTATAGCTCAAAGGGATCATCTGTCACGCGGGGAAGGCACAGTGGTAGGGGCCTCCTGAAAAAGGTGCTGGAAACCAACCTGGGTCCTCTGCAAGATCTCTAAGTGCCGAAGAGCCTCTCCAGCCCCGAGCTACCGATTTCTCAATGTCTATCGAGGACCAGCACCTCCATCCTCAGGATAGTTGACCTGTGTTAAATTCCCTTTGTGAATACACAAGGTTACTCTAGTATCCCAGTGAAGACCCTGGCTGATGAAAAGTTCCGTTTCCTAGAGAACATCTAAAGGAAAAAAGAAGGCTCCTTGTTTCCCATAGCAAGCATAGTCTGATCTATAAATGGAACAGGAGAAGTGTGTAGATCAACGCCATTAGGTAGCATGGACCCAAAGTGTCTAAATATATTGAAAATCCAAGCACAGAGATGCAGTGGAGGAGTAAGAGACAGGGACCCGGTAGGAGCTGTCTCAGATAGATCAATATAGGGGGAGGGGATGAATAACTCACTCCATTAACACGGTAAGGCAAAAGCCCACATCTCAGATCTTGTGCAAACATTTGCTTTTCAAAGTCATGAACAAATAAATTTTGTCAGGTTAGGAATTTGAAAGGAAATTTCTACAACTTGATATAAGATATCACCCAAGCGGCCTAAGCCCCATCCTACTCTCTAATGATGATTCATGGAAAATAACCCAATTTTGTTAAGAAAGTATTACTGCTGCTGCTGTTGTTTTTCCCATTAGAACTCTGCTCTGGCCATCAAATGAGAATAATGTGAATATTAAAGAGAAAACTGTTTAGCTATAATTGCATTCCAGGTCCAAGGTTGTGCCCCCATTTACAGTAAATGCCAGTGTTTGTGGGATGAGGAGAAGTTGATAAATGGCATAGCTATGTTTAGGATGAAATCCAAAGACATCCTTGGTTTAGGCCAGTGCTGCAGGACTCCTCCTGGGACAAACACCAGGTGGCTGGGTGACACAGCTGGACCCTCTGCCTAAGATAAAATTGTCTGCGGGCACCTCCTATATTCATGGGCAGGGTAAGCAATAATTTCCTGTGGCCATGATCAAAGGTGAGGAGGAACCCAATGCCATCTTAGACTTGGTTATCCATCCCCCCAGTATGTATGAGCACAAATACACTGGCTTGTTGGTTACCACTGCAAACTTAGTGCTAGGATTTTGTGTAGCCAGGTCTACTTTAACTTTCACTTTAGCTTAGATATAAGCTTAAACAGAAAGGAGAGACACAGTTGGTTCTAAGCTAAGTGACCAGTTAATAGCCAAGTGCCTGGACCCGAGTCCTGCCAATTTTCAATTAAAATATGCCTATTCCATGACAATTCAAGACTCATGACAGACTCCTTACTACCTCCAGCCCTGAGCAGAAGCTTCTCTCAGATCTATAGGCAGCTACTTTTTGCCTTTTTTGTTTTATTCTTTAGTAATCTTAAACGGGAAAAAATAGCTTATGGAATTGACTAGACCTATAATTAAACTCAAGTGTTTTGTAATGTTTTTCAAAAACATGTGTTTCCAAAAAGACAAGTATTTAAGGTTATGCATTTACCTATGGGTATTTGATTTATTCTTTGACCCAGTAATTATGAAGCAGAGCGTTTTAAATTAGCAGGGCGTGGGAAATTATTTGAAATCGCATAGGTTCTATTTTCCTCATGGAAATGTAATTTCTGCTTTTTGAAATTTGAGATTCTCTGGCCTAGTATAGAATTGATTTTTATTCAGTTTTCACGGATGCTTAGAAAATGTACACCCTGCTAACAGGGCCCAAAGTTCAATGTCTAATTATCAACTTACCATAAATCTCCATACTTTTTTCTACCCTGAAACGTCAGATGAGGAAAAAGCCAAATGAAAGTAGCTGCTTGATCTAGTAACTATATTTCTAGATCCTTCCCAGAATATTTTCACATCCTTTTTTTTTTTTTAAAGGTGACTATTTTAGGGTACTCATTTACTGTGAAGAAATGTTAAGAACCAGGCGATCATTGGGAGGAATGAAACAAACCCACAGCAGTTAGAAACCCCGAGCTGTCACCACTAACGAATGTTGCCAATCTCAGTGTTAATATTAAAAAGATCTATAGAAGCCGTGCAAACCCATATAATAAAATGTACTGTGTGAATGATCATTTACTATGTACCCAAAGCCAGGCCACTTGGCCCTGTATGAGATGGTCAATGCCACAGAAGCCACAAACAGAGTTTTGTAGACCCGGCACACACCAGGCTCATCTGGTTTTGTATCTATCAATGAACTAAATGGAAATACGGATTCCACCATCTCTGTCTCCTTTAGAAGTGCCAGTAATCCTCCTCATACTCTTGGAATGTGACTTTGCTTTGGTTTGTCAGTATTACAAAGGTATAAAAGTGAAAGTTGTGGCAGGAAGGGGGACTATAGACCAATAGGTAGCCAGCTAGGTAGCTATTTGATAAATCTATAATTTAAAAACACAGAATTGGATATATAATTCAGTCATAATTGATTAGTTGGGAGATAAACACATAAAATTTCACCTCACTTAAAAAAAATAACAAGGCTCTATGTGGCTCTAATGAGAAAAGGTTGGCTTGGCAGCTGGCTCAGTTGATAAGTGATTGCCATGCAAGCGTGAAACCTGGCCCTCAACTCCAGACTATACTTCACAGAGTGGACATAGCATCATGTACTTGTAGTCCCAGCACTGCGGAGACAGAGACAGGTGGTGCCTTGAGCCTTGCTATCCAGGTGGCCAGCATAGCTGAACCAGCAAGCTTCAGGTCCCAGAGAGATCCTGCCTCAAAAGCAAGGTAGATGGCTCATATGGGACAATATCTGAGGTGGACATCTGACCTCTGTAGGTGCAGGATGGGGAATTTGAAGAGCTTAAGGGACAAAAAGGGAACACCTTGGGAGACTTTTAGGGGACATAGAACAAAATAAGCACCCAGAGTTCCTGGAGAGATCCTGTAATGTACAACACAAAGAATCTTAGGTTTGCACTTCCACAGCCAGGTTTCCTGGGGGAGGGGGAAAGTAGAAAGTTCTCACAACCTGAGGAATGCTCCTCCTATCTCTGCAAACAATGGCTCTGGCCTCTCATTGTAAGTGTGGTCTGACTGTTCTATAACCATTTTAAATGGGCTCCTGAAATATGCACTGTTACCAATCAGCGTCATCACACCTTCCTGTTTAGTTTCTTGGGCCCTCTGTCACCCACACACAAACACACAAAATCAATTCTCTGTGCATATTCCAAGCAAAGGGAATTTGCTTTGCTAATCACATCTTAAAGGGTATTCCAATGATAAGTCAGGCTTACTTTCCTGGAAAAAGCCTATGACTTCCTACTTTTTAATCAACAAGAGGTCATGCTTGTGTTTTATTGATGAATTTGGGTCTATGTCTCCCCACTGAGAGTCATCTCCCAAGGTATGCTCTTTGTTCTTAAATTCTTCAAAGAGTTCTTACCATTTAACTTTTCTTTTATGGATAGTGCTTCACCTTTCCTTTGGGATATATGTACAGATACATGTATGCACATGTGTGTGGAAACCAGAGGCCGATGGTTTGCCCTTAGTTTGCAAATAGTTATCTTAACTTCAAAACAAGCTAGTAAATGCCCCCCTTGTCTTTACTCTGGAGAGTGCTGGAACTGAAACAGTCTGAGCCTGACTTAATTTATCTCACGGCTATACACTTCATTTCCTTTTGGTAAATTTCGCTATGGAAAAGTGTTCACTTCATCCAAGTTTTCAGAGTTACTGACAAAGTGACTTTTTGCTTTTGATCTTTCTGCCTCAGTTTCTTGAGTTTTGAATTCTAAGCATGCTCTGTCACACAAGTACAAATCTATGTTGCATCCAACATCCTAATGTTGCTTCCTTGTAGGATTTTAGAATGGTTATTTTAGTTTGAATTTCTCTTAACAGCAGACCAAGGGGCCTCAAGTGTAAGTGTGTTATTGGGGAAACAGGTAAACAGTAAGGATGTGAGACATGGAACAAGCCACCACAGTATGCTATGATACTAATCCACTCATTCAACGTGGAATTTAATATGGCTGGAGGGGGTCTCCAGTTATTCTACTTAAGGATGGCCTCAGTTACTTTTCTGTTTCTGTGATAAAACAAAGGAAAAGGGGCATATGCTGGTTCATAGTTCAAGGGCACACAGTCCTTCATGTTGGGAAAAGTCACAGCAGCAGGGGCTTGAAGCAGCTGCTCACATCACAATCTAAATTAGAAAGTGGAGAGTAATGCATGTTGCTGCCCACCTGGCTTTCCCCTTTCTGTGCATTCCAGGACCCAGCCCAGGGAATGGTGTCACCCACAGTGGGCAAGTATTCCCACCACAACTAACCCAATTAAGATCATCTCCCACAGGTATGCCCAAATGTCCAGGTGATTCTACACTTAGTTGACCTGACTGACAATAAACACTACCAATTACTGGTTCAAATCTGTTCGAAAGACTGGAGCATTCCACAATTCATTTAGCCAGATCTACACAAAGTCAGAGGGGCTTTTATCTGGCTTATGTACACTCTTTGGGCAGACATGTGACTCTGGCAGCTGACAATAACCCTTGCTCACTGATGGGATGAGACCTCAAAGGTGGATAGAACCAAGAGAGCCCAGCAGACTGGTAGTTTATTGTAAGAAGAATGCTTGGTTTTGCAGAATGTATCATTCTACTCTATTCCAATGGAATCAGCCATGCTATGCATCTCATACCATATGTACACAGCATCCAAAGAGGTAGGAAAAAACAAATTTGATGGTAGAAAAAAAGTGATGTTAGTTCACTAACAGAAAATGTTAATGCTAGCCTGAATGCCCTTTTAAACTCTGCTTCCTGTATCTACAATTTGATTTACAGCAGTTATAGACACATTTCTAGGCTCTTCTCATTTACACGTCAATTTGATCTCACATGGAAAATTTCAATGCTTCCAAAGTTCCAAGCTTGTGGGAGTCAATGTAGATGAGGGAGGGAACTTAGTCTTATTTGGGTCAGTGAGTGTGGTAGCTATGCATAGCAGGGCCTTCTGGTGGCTGGACTCCTCTCTTCGGGGTCACCTGAGAAGCGGTGTGTGTCCATGTCATGCGTGCTCTAGAATCCAGAAGCTCGTTCAACTTACAGAGAAGCTCAATATAGGGAGCGAACACTTCTGGGGTGACAATCAGTCATTATGGGATGGGAGGTGGGAGATGCATGTTGCTTCCCATCCTACAGAATGTCAACCAAACTATTATCATCAGAGATCCATCCAGGAGATCCTGGACCGGATGCTCATAGCAGGAACCAGCCAAGCAATGTTCCTTTTATTGACTTTCATTTTTAATCTTTCTTCCTACTCATCATGCCTACTCTGGGCTCACTTCCAAAACAAACCTCCTGTGCTCAAGGTTTCTCAGACCCTGATTTCCAGAAGAAAAAAAAAAATCAAGGGAATATAGGGTGACACAATGCCTAGAAGTCTATTAAGCTATGATGTACCACCCGGTCACTTTGTAAGTGTTCCACGTGTATTTGAGAATATATAGTTGAAGACATTGAACTTTGGGCTGGAAGAATGAATGGCTCAGCAGATAAAGACATTCCTTGTCAAGCCTGATACCCCAGGTTCAATGTGTGGGCCCCATGTGGTGGAAGGAAAGAACCAATTCTTGCAGGTTGTCCTCTGACCTCCACACATAAGCTGTGCACTATACACATACCTACACACACTATCCTCTCCCTCATGCATGTGTACACACACACACACACACACACACACACACACACACACACACACTGTAATTTAACCAAACATTTTAGGAAGATAATTGGGTACAAGGACCATGTGTGTGCCTCAGGTCAACATATTAAGTACTTGCTCATGTCTTCAGCATTCTGACCTTTGCCTGCTTGACCTATCATGCACATTGCATATGTAGGACACCCGTGACATTCCATTTTACCTGACCCCTGCCCCAGTGGCTGGTTGACATACATTTGATGTGGGTGGCACCATATTCATGCTATTGCTTCAATTCCTACTCTGAGTTTGCCTATATGTGTAGGGCTATGGCTATAACAAGCCCCAGAACTCTGCAGAGAGCCCATTCCTGGGCAAAAAGGCTATAAGAAAGGCAATGCTACATAGAGGTAGCCACTCATGATGGAGGGGAGCTGAAGATGGACTGTTTCTTTCTCTACTCAAACCTTCAGAATAAGTTCGGTTGTCATGTGCTCTCAGGAAGATCTGTCTGCAGCAAGCAGTCAAGGAAGGCCTTTACAAATTAGTTCCCTGACTAGGACAGGCACTCTCATCCCAGGTCTCATCTCTGCTTCCTTGCTCATGTCAGATGAAACTCTAAGTTACCCTTGGACTACACACGGGGGTCTTCTGCCCCCAGGTTGCTCTTTGTAATTCAGTACATGTACAAGCACAGTACACAAGGTGATGTTAAGATCTTCATAGCATTTCTCTACCAGTGGGGAGTAGAAATCTGTGGTGGTTTGAATAGGAATGCCCCCCTTAGATTCATGTGTTTGAATGCTTGGCCATAGGGAGTGGCACTATTAATAGGTGTGGCCTTGTTGGAGGAGGTGTGGCTTTGCTAGAGGAAGTGTGTCACTGGAGGGGAGCTTTGAGGTCATATATATAGAACTCTCAGCTCCTTCTCCAGCACCATGGCTGCCTGCACACTGCCGTTGCCTCTCATCATGATGATAATGGGCCAAGCCTCTGCAACTATAAGCCAGCCCAATTAAATGTTTTCCTTTATAAGAGTTACCTTGGTCATTGTGTCTCTTCACAGCAATGGAAAACCTGACTAAGACAGAGTCAATACAGAAATGTCCCTGTTGCCCACTAAAAAAAAAATTGTTTGTGTGAATGCAAGTACATGCATGCCATAGTGTAAATGTGGAGGTCAGAGGCCAACTTGTTGGAGTCAGTTCTCTCCTTTCACCTTTACATGGGATCTGGGAATTGAGTTCAGGTCAACAGGCTTGCACCGCAAGCACCTTTACTCACTGATCTTTCTCACCAGCCCTGATGCTCATCGGCCCCTTCTATGAATGACTAGGAAAGACTTGGCTCTATTGTTCCTCAGAGATCCAAGGAAAGAACAAGACCACATGTTATGACCATTTCTGAGATCCTTCCCATTGCAGAATGAAGTAGATATATAAAGGGGTATGCCGGGAATGTGTGGCCTTAGCTCCTGAGCAATAGGAGACCACGGAAACAATGACCAGGCCACAGTGGAAGAGGATATGCTCAGTGACTGATGCTCTGGGGTAAGATGGTAGTGGGCGGGGCTCTCCTTTTCTCAGGAGTAGGGAAAGGGCATGTGGGAAGAAGGAAAGAGGGTGGCACTCAGAGGAGAGGAGTGAGGGGGCTTCAGTGGAGATGAAATAAATAAATAATAAAAAAGAGTTTGGCTTTACAATTTTTATTACATAGTTATTATATATGTGGGGAAGGGGTGTATGTATACCATGGTACAAATATGAAGTTCAGAGGACAGCTTTTGGGAGTTGGTTCTCTCCATCTACCATGTGGGTCTCAGGAATTAAATTTACATTGCCAGGCTTGGTAGAAAGTACTCTTATCTGCTAAGCCATCTCATGGCCTGTGTTTGGCTCTTTAAAAAAAAAAAAAAAAAAGATTTATTTATTATGTACACAATATTCTGCCTGCATGTGTGCTTGCCTGTCAGAAGAGGGCAGTAGATCTCATTATAGATGGTTATGAGCCACCACGTGGTTGCTGGGAATTGAACTCGGGACCTCTGGAAGAGCAGACAGACAGTGCTCTTAACCTCTGAGCCATCTCTCCAGCCCCCTGTGTTTGTCTTTTTAAAAGAGATGTTCTTAGTGACCTTGAAGATAGGCTGGCAGGCTCAGGTCAGCCAGATACTCAGGACATGAGAGCCAGACAGTCTCAATAACTTCATTTACAGGCACCTTCATCTATTATAAGAACTTTCTAGATTGGATTAATCAATATGGGAAAGACTCATGTTTAATATAGGTGGCACTCTCTCATGGGCTGGGTCCTGGCCTGAATTAAAGAGAAGAAGCAAGCTGAATAACAGCACTTGGCATTTTCTGCTTTCTGACTATTGGTGTCATATGACCAGCCACCTCTGTTTCCATGTCTTTCCTGCCATGATAAGCTGCTCCTTCACTTCATGAGCCCAAATAAGCCCTTCCTGCCTTGAGTTGCTTTGTTTCAGGCATTTGGTCACAGCAACAAGAAAAGTAACTAACAGATGTGTTTCTGAATGCCTACTAAGAAATACACAGGCCAGGGCTGTGTGCTGCCTCCTTCCTAGGCAGTTTCCAACAGCGCATGCTCTCTGAATTCTCAAACAGTGCAAGAGACTGGTGTGTTCATTGTGAGGTCAAATCACCTTTATGATCATGGTTCCCCTACGGGTGTCACACAATAGCCCGTAGCAATTTAAAATACCTTGTTTGACTTTTGGGCCTAGCTTATAGGCCATCTACTTAAGAATACTGCATAGAACTCAGCTTTTCTATGATTTATTAAGTCAGTGAGCAGCTGGATGGGGATTCTCACTTATATATCCTCACTTCAGCAAGGTCTAGATGAGGGTACGATGAGAACAAGCAGGTCGACGTTAGAAAAGGCACACAAGTCACATGATTGTTGGTTAGGGAAAGGCGCTGCCTGACAAAATTACCCTTCAGGAAAGCGGTTTGTTAGGAGAAAGGGCCTTGACCAGGACAGGGTTCTGAGTGAACATTAGAATAGAAACAGTAGGGGCTGGAGAGATGGCTCAGAGGTTAAGAGCACCAATTGCTCTTCCAGAGGGCCTGAGCTCAATTCCCAGCACTCACATGGTGGCTTACAACCATCCCTAATGTGATTTAATGTCCTCTTTTGGCCTGCAGGTTTACATGTAGATAGAGTACTGTATACATAAGAAATAAAATAAAATCTTTTTAAAAAGTGTATAAACAGTATAATATTTAAAACAACATAACAGGGCTTTAGGAGGGAGGGGCTTCCCTTTAAAAGGGAAAGAAGCTTTAAGAGGGATTAGCTTAATGAATGAGAGAGACAGCCATCTTGACAGCAACAGAAACCCTATGGTCAAAAGCAACTTGGAGAGGAAAGTGTTTAGATTAGCTTATAACTCCTCATGGTTAGCCCATCTCTAGAGGCGCCAAGGCAGGAACTGAAGGTCATAGAGGAGTGCTGGTTACAGGCTTGCTCTGTCGGCCTTCTTATAGCACCCAGGCCCACAGATCCAAGTCCACTGAGCTGGGCCCTCCCACATCCATCACTTATCAAAACACTGAGCCACAGGCATTTTCTCATTTGAGGTTCCCTCTTACAGAATGACTCCAGTTTGTGTCAGGTTAACATAAGATTAATCAGCACAGTTGGCCCCTTGTTAACATGACATGTAAACACATTAAACCACAGCCTTTCATTTCTTGTCCATAAGGCCTCACATTAATATTAATCAATATGACAACATAAAACAGTCCAACATTTTTGTTGTTGTTGTTGTTGTTTGAGACAGGATTTCTTTGTTTAGCATTGGCTGTCCTGGAACTAGCTCTATAGACCAGGCTGGCCTCGAATTCATAGTGATCTGCCTGTCTCTGCCTCCCTAGTGTTTGGATTAAAGGCACCACTGCCTAGCTAAAACATTCCAACTTTTAAAAGTTTCAGTCTTAAAAAAAATTTTTTTAAAACCCTTAAAAGTTGCACATCATTAAAATATCCAGACTCAAAAAAAAAAAAAAAAAAAAAATCCAAATGTCTTATTTTGTTTTGCCTTGTTTTGTTGAGACAGGATTTCTCTAGCTGTCTCCTTTAGAAGTGTCAGGAATCCTCCTCACACTCTTGGAATGCGACTTATGGGAAAGTCGCCTTCTCTCTGTATGTGCCACCATCCATAGCACATGCAACTTGTTTCCTAGACTCAGGCTGCCCCCCCTCCAGCCCCCCTCCGGGCCCCCCTCTGCCCCTCTCTGGCCCCCCTCCGCCCCGCCTCTGCCCCCTTCCGTCCCCCTCTGGCACCCCTCCACTCTGTCCATAGCTGCTGCTGTGGTTAGTGGGACTGGATCTACAAAACGCTGGGGGATCATCTGAAACTGGGCTTCACCTTTACAATAGCACCTCTTGGACTTTCTTCAGGGACTCTAACACTGCCACATGGTGTCAATCCCCAGCCTCTTGGTTACCCCTTCAATTATGCGGCTGCCCTTTTATCAGTGGCCTCACTTGGTCTCTCTTCAAGGACTTTAGGAAAAGTGTCTTTATTTAAGCCTAAATCATGAAACCATATATAATTGAAGACGTTAGAGGATTCTTGGATTTTAGATGAACAATAGCAGATTTTATTGCCTATAAGATGCATAGGAAAATGATGAGTTGAAATTTAACAGCCAGGGCCTGGAGAGATGGCTCAGAGGTTAAGGACACTTACTGTTCTACCCAGAGGTCTTGAGTTCAATTCCAAGCAACCACATGGTGGCTCACAACCATCTGTAATGTGATCTGATGCCCTCTTATGACAGGCAGAGCATTGTATATATAATAAATCTTAAAATAAATAAATCTTAAAAAAGAAAAAAGAAATTTAACAGCCAGACCTCTGTTGGAGACAGCATCTTGTCAGCATAAGGTTATTGTGTAGTTTGAATGCTGATTTATAGCCAGGCGGGTGGCGCACACCTTTAATCCCAGCACTCGGGAGGCAGAGGCAGGTGGATCCCTGTGAGTTCAAGGCCAGCCTGGTCTACAAAGCGAGTCCAGGACAGCCAAGGCTACACAGAGAAACCCTGTCTCAAAAAAACAAAACAAAAAAAATTGCCGATTTATGTCTCAATGTTGTATAAATACTGCTCCCCAGTTGTTCCCTGGTATGACAATAAAACAGCTTACAGTCAATCCCTGAGCAGGGGAGAGAATGGGGCTGGACTTCCTGCCGGCCAGGGGAGGAGTTAGAGGAGGAAGCAGGGGATTCAGCCACAGCGAGAGATGCGGGAAAGATCAGGTGGAAGGAGCTGGCACCAAGGAAAGTTGCACACTGAAAGTATTGCTGGGATGTTTGTTGGGAGTAAGACAAAATAACACGGAGGGCTAAGAATAGACTAACATTGCTTGAGACTGTGTCATATAGCTTTATAACAAACATAACAGAGCCTCAGTTAATTGTGCCATAGCCCGGTTAAGAAATAAACTTAAGAGAACAAACACAGCTATATAAAAGTAACCTCAACAGCATCTGAGCGGAAGGATGGCAGCACCCTTAACTTATCAGGGAACTAGGAATGAAGAACTCAGTAGTGATTTGGGGGCTATGGGGAAGAGGTGAAACTGTTCTGAAAGGGGCAATTTACGCATGGAAAACTTGGAGCATTTTCTGAGTGTGGAGGAACCAATAAGAAGCTAAAACTTGGACGGGTGAGATGGCTGCACAAGTGAAGGTGCCTGTTCCCAAGACTGTCATCTTGAGCTTCATCCTTGGGTCACACATGGAAGGAGAACAGACTCCCTTCATGCTCTCATCGGACCTTCGCATGTACACTCACAAACACATGTGTGCACTAGAACTTCAGTTGTATGTACAGTGGGAGGGTTTGTTCTGCACCATGGGAAAACCAAAGCAAGCATACTAAAAGATAGGAAATATAAGGTTTGACTTGTGGGATTGCAGGAGCAGAACTTCAGATGCTCCTGTAATGAGATTCATTGACAGATAACAATGTTTTCAGGACGTCGGCTCTAACATCTGCCTCCAATCACTCATCTTGGGGCTATGCAGTAATTCCGATTTTTAGAAGGGATGACAAGGGCTGGGGACGGAGCTCAGTTGCTAGAGGGCTTGCCTAGGATGCGCAGAGCCCTGTACTTTATCTCCAGCGTTGTACAAACTGGCATGTGCATGCCTTTAATCCCAGAACTCATGGACTAGAGGCAGGAGGACCAGAAGTTTAAGGTGAAGTCTGGGAGATAACACAGTCAGTGAGGTGCTTGTTACGGCAAACATGGGGATCTAAATTCAAACTCTGGCACCCACATATGTGAGAACATTTCCCAGTAAAAACACTTACACAAAATTGATTTTAAAAATTCAAGGGCACAAAACAAGGAACGAGGGACCAGGGAGATGGCAAAGTGGATGAAAGCATTTGGTGTGCGGGTGAGAGACGAGTCCACACGTTGTCCTCAGATCTTCAATACTCACAGTGGAGTGCGAGTGCCCGTATCACTCCCAACAAGCAAAATAAAATGTTATAAAGCAAGAAGAGGAAAACACGACAGGTTTTATTTTATTGATTTGACATAAACGAAAGGAGTTTACACATTTGACGCGGTAGAGCTAGGCTGAGAGATGATGTTAGCCTAATAAACCTCTGGGCATTTTAGGTGTCATGTTAGAGCCTTAGGCCAAATAGAAATAAACATTTTGAGAGAAGATCCTTGAAAGGATAACTTTAAGACCATCACTTTTGCCTCTTTTTTTTTTTTTTCTTTTAGCAGTGCCTCCTCCAATCTTTAAGACTCACCCTCTATTGGATGGTATTCCTAATAAGTAAGGCCTCTGTAATAGAGACTAAGAAAATAAGAGCTGCTGTGGCTAAGGCAGGGAGAGGTCAAAGACATGTCTGCTCACCTCACAGCGTGGCTTTAGATTGGATTAGATACCTATGTGGTAACTTAAAGGATTCTTTTTAAATTTCCATCATCTTAGCATGGAAGTCTAGATTTTTAATGCAAGTACTTGAGAGGCAGAGGCAGGTAGACCTCTGAGTTCAAAGACAGCGTGGGCTATATGGCAAGCCCCAGGCCAGTTAAAGTTACATCATGAAACCCTGTCTTAAAAAGCAATATAAATGGAATGAAGTAAATATTTAATTTCCAAAGAGAGCTGGGTAGACTGATGAGGAGGTCTCAGTGTTCCAATGCCTGTGACTCCTTACATTCACCAGAAGGTTCCCTGAGTATCCTTCTTACCATTGGGGTTAGCTATCTATGGTCCTGGGATCACTGAGTCTGACTAGCAATCCAGGCAAGGTCCTTTGCTTCAGGGAGATGACAGAAAGTAAACAGCCGAGCCCTGTGAGTTACACAGGACTCAACAGTTCCATTCGGTGGTTTGATTGCCTCTAGACTGGCTCACGGCAGGCATGTGAGTCTACGCCAGGAACCGTTGGGAAATGGGCAAAAGGAATGGGAGGGGGAGGCATTTCCAGCTCCTGATTCCCTGGGTTGAGTCTGGGCTGCGTTCCATTCTGGGCACAAATTGCCTCATCATTCATTTAGTATTTCATCCCTTACAACACTTTACTGTGAGGGACAGCTACAGTCCTCCCATCCCAGCCTGGTGTGCAGGTATCAATACCAGAGTTCTCTTCCTCCTGCTGAGTTCAGACTGAGACAGGGGACACAGGAAGACATCTGTCTTAGTGCTGGGTTTCAGTTTCAGGATGGAACTTGACGGCATTGACAAGGCCAGCCTAGGGACTGCCCGGCTTCGTGCCTTTGGTAGTCAAAGCACGTTCAGTACCGGAAATAAGAGTCGAGTAGGAGTTTGCAGAAAACCCTGTCTTTCTTCTTTTGTTTTTTGTTTTGTTTTGTTTTGTTTTTGAAACAGTGTTTCTCTGTGTAGCTGTCCTTGAACTCTCTCTGTATACCAGGCTGACTTCGAATTCAGAGATCTGCATGCTCCTGCCTCCTTAGCGCTGGGATGAAAGTGGGCGTGGCTACCACTTGGCAGCTTTGTCCTTCTGAATCCCCAGGCTACGTTCTGAGTCTTCACCCTGATCGTTGCCCTGTTACTCACACCCTACATTCATGCACGTTCATTCCAGTGTCTCCAACCTCTAAGACGAGCTCAAATATTCTCTGTCCTGACCTGTGTACGTGTGGGGAGGCCACATCACCCACTCTGCTGGACCAAGCGGTGGCGAATGATATTCCTCAAACAGGAACCAGTCAGCTTCCTAAACGGTGGAATAAAAGACCCAGACATCGACCTTACCAGAAAAGCACTTAGACATGCTAGCCTGGGGGCTGTATTATATCTACCTGCCGAATCCACAGAGAAGGCAGCACACTCTTGCAGGGCCCCAAGAACAAGCCCCCAGAAAAGCACTAGCTTATTGACAAATGGGCAAGACAAGACTAAGTTTCCAGAGCATTGGTTTCTTCCAGGAGACGTAAGTGATGTGACCCAGGAGAAGTCAGGCCTGCCTTCCAGTTAGCAAGCTGTCTCATAGCCAGCCTTCCTGTTCTAAAGACATCAAACCTCCAAGGGGCAGGACAGCTGCCTGCCACCATAGGGATAGAAAGACGTGGAGTTTGATGCCCTGAGGTTACAGTTTCCTCAGTCTTCTGGAGTTTTCCACTGTAGATGAATTCAATATTTACTCAGGGAAACTGACCTACGGACACGGTCTGAAAAAGCAGAGAAGTTGTACACAAAGCAGGTTAGGGTTCAGACAAGCTCACATGCTGTAGGGAGATGACCAAGCCAACAGCCAAGTTCTACAAGCTACACAGGAGTCACAGTTCTGCAAAGTTTAGATATGGGGTTCAGAGGTGCAACTGTTGGGATGGAGGACACTCATATGCTGAGGAGCCAAGTTTGAAAGTGGCCCTTTGTCAGTTAGGCCTTTAGCCAACCCCAGCCCATCAAGATAGTAACAATATTTTAAAGCTATCTTTCAAGATGGTGACATCAGAGCCAAGGTTCCCCATAAGGTACAGGAAAGCCTTTGAACCAGGGCAAGCCCATTCAAAAGACATGTCACATGTATCACCCTCTCTGATGTCTAATTGGAAGTCTGTGTTGAGTAGATTTTTCTAGAAGTCAAAACAAATCATCCCTCAGAGACCTCCTTTAAGAATTGCAACCAAGGACCGCACGCACCATGTTGGCAGTGAAAGCTGGAATGGAACCTTATGTTGCAGATTCCATATTGGACTTTTCCCCACCCACAAGGAGGATCTGAATATGCCAGCCTGCAAAGGCCTCTTACCCAAGTCCCCTGAGCTCTTTTGGTGATTGGCTGATCAACACATTGGGGCCTCAACATGGCATCTGTAAAACCTGCTTTCTCGGTAGTGAAAATGGGCTAGAATGTCATAGCTTTCCAGTTAGTTTAGAACAAGCATTTCAGAAAATCTCAATGAAGTGTAAGGAAAGAACACGTGAGTCAGGTTCCTCCAGGACCTTTTAATAAATATTTCAAGTGGTATTTAGAGATAACAGAGTAGCCTTTCTCTTAGTAAAACACCAAGTTGTGGTATCAGTAATATGCTGTAGCTAAAATATGCTAAAATCCTGTCTTATTTTCTTCACTAAAAAGTAAAATTAGTTGTATGTTACCACTTTTAATATAAACAATTAGCATTTATATTTTATGCTAATTGCATGCATTTGGTTATAATTGGTATGTCTGTATATCATAGTTTTCAACCTAGCCTCCTTTCTATGGCTAGCTAGATTGAATAATATGCTACCTATGGTTTATTCAATAAAAGCATGGTTAAAAATTTAGTATCCTAGCATTTTCTAAGCTACACACATATACATCATGGTTTTCTCTCATAAGTTAATATCCCAGCATTTTCTAAGCTGCACACATATATATCATAGTTTTCTCTCATAAGTTGGCTTCTCAGAATCGAATGCTAGGATTTACTGTGGCAAGAGAGAATGGGCCTGCTAATGGCTGATAGTGCCAGAATGGCTCTCAGAAGCATCATAGCAATTTACGGCAATACTGAATGTGGGGAGGCTGAATCCAGTGTGGCCCACCATAATGGAACACAACCACTCATTCCAATAGCTTCAGATTAATTCTCTCTCTCTCTCTCTCTCTCTCTCTCTCTCTCTCTCTCTCTCTCTCTCTCTCTCTCTCTCTCTCTTGCATAGGGTATTTGTGATATTTGCTCTAACTTGTAATGGTTCCCCATTACATCACCCTCTTGAGCCTTTACAACCTATGAATATACTGAGAACCATTGGGTTACATAGTTTAATACCCTCCCCCTTCTTTTTCAGAGACAGGTTTCTTGTTTGGTAGGCCAGGTGTCCTGGCTGGTTTTATGTCAACTTGACATAAGCTAGAGTCATTTTGGAAGAGGGACCTCAATTGAGAAAATGCCCTCACCACATTGACCTATGGAAAAGCCTGTGATGCATTTTCTTGATTTATGATTGATGTGGAAGGATTCAGATCACTGTGAGCAATATTACCCATCATCTGGTAGTTCTCTAAGAAAGCATACTGAGCATGCCTTGAGGAGTAAACCAGTAAGCAACACTCTTCCATGTCCTCCATATCATGGCCTGCCTGGGCCTCTCACAGTACCAAGCCCCAGCTGATCTCCATTACCTACTTATGCCTGTAGAACTAGTACTACCTGGGAGACTCCTATACTCCCAAGTTGGGCTGCCAGGATGAGACACATCCTCAGCCCCTCCAGACCACAGCTTCTGGGTGCCGAACTGTGCGGAAATCCTCAGATTCATGATCCTCAATCATGCTGGTCTCTTCTTAATCACCACTAAATTCTCAGCTCCAAATAACTAGTATTAATTATCACAGTAAAGCAAATATTTCACTTCAGTGGTCCTTAATCTCAAGTATTACAGACATGGTCCTAGTAGAGTCTCTGCTTTCTTCCAAAATTTCACAAACCCATCCTCCATTGTCTACAATGCTCTCAGAATTATCTTCCAAGTTCCCACAGAACAGACTACTGAGCTCTGAGCACTCAATGGTTTCCTAGTCCAAAATTCAAATGCTACCAAGGTCCTCTCAAAAACCTGATCAGAATTGTCACAGCAATACCCTCCTCCTGGTACAATTTATTTTAGTTGAAGTTTCTCTATAGCAACCAAACCAAAGGGATGACCTTTAAAATAACGATAGCCAAATCACCCCCTGCCCAAGCAGAAGCTGAGAACCCCCTATAAGTAACTCAGTCCACAAGACAGGGTGTGTCTCATTAATCTCAACCTTGTGCTAGAAGCCCAAGAAGTTCCTAGAGATCTGCTGGCCTCTATTCTACAATGAGAGCTCGGAAAGGCTGGTTCTGCTATCAGCAAACGCACCAACAGGACAAACCAACCCAGTGACCAAAGAGAAGTTCAAGTGGTTAAAAGGCAAGATGATCTTCCTTTTGTGGCACCCCTTTTATCTTGGCTGCTACTAGAAGGTGCAGCCCACAATTCGGGAGTGGGGGTGGGCCTTCCCACACCAATCAAAGCTATCAAGACTTTAGATGAGGCTCCCCACTCGAGTGATTCTAATTTCGACCAAATTGACACTGAAATAAGCCATAATGATACCCAGAGATCATCTGGCTTTAGAAGGACTTTGGGGATATACTCAACAGAAGAATCCATGTTCCTTGTATACCATTGGTGGTACAGGATTTCCTTGAGCAAAGCCACCCAGCCACCATCCCTCCATGAGTAATACATTTCATTTTAAACTTTTTAACAAAAGCAAAAAGGTTGGAAATGATGGCACATGCCTTGAATACCAGCTCTTGGGAGGCGGAGGCAGGCAGGTCTCCAAGTTCAAGGCCATCCCGTTCTAGAGAGCGATTTCCAGGACAGCTAGAGCTACACAGAGAAACCCTGTCTCAAAAAAAAAAAAAAAAAAAGCAAAGTCACTGAGCTCTCTGGAGCCTTTGTGACTAAAGCATGCCAGAAGCACCACAGTATTCATGTAGGGTATGTTTTCCCATATCCCTAGAGCACGTAGGTGAACATTAATTTCTCATATCTGAAGTTGTCTTCGACAAAGTTCAGAAAGCCGCTCCTCCCCCAGAAGCAAATGAACGCTACTATTTAAAGTCTCTCTAGCCTTCTTACACACCAGCTTTAAGCATTCTAGTCTACTGCATGGTGTGAATAACAGCTGGGCCACTTTCCAAATCACTCAGCCGTAACCTTCAAATGTGAGCAGCCCTTGTACTACTCAGTGATTTGCGATGCTTTCAACATCAGGAATTGATTTAGATGACAGTTGTGGCTTGTAAGCTGACTTTTCTCATGAGGTTGAAGTCGCTATAGTAATGGCATTAGGGTGGGACCTGTCCTTTCAAACCCAGTTACTTTAACATACTTTTAGAGTATTACATAGTCCAATGGGGGTCTTTTTTTTTTTTTTTAATCTTCACCAATAGGTCTTGTGGTTTTGTACATCAGTTTGTCTCTCTCTTCCTAGGTTCTTCTGGGTACTCTCTGAATGGTCCTACAAGCCTCCAGGGATCCTCTGCTAGGAAACCATAGTGACATCCTTCCACCCTTTGTTCTCAGCCTGAAGCATGAAAGTAATTTCTGCTGTGACTATAGCTTCTTCCAGCTCCTTGAATCCTGGTACTTTGTTGCCCACATTACATTTTTCCCCTGTTTTGAACTGTTTGGCTCTGGTTTCATGAGTGGACCAAAGTTAAACTGTCAACTGATTATTTCTTTTACAAAAAAGCCATGAGTTAATGTTTAGGACCTTCAAAAAGAGGTATCTTAGAAATTGTACAATCAATCAAAAATACACATCTATCTGAAAGCAGACTCTATGCAAATTTATTTCTATTAATTAGCCATAGCAGGCAACATGAACTTGTGCCTAATAGGGGACACTTGACATTAGAGCATCCAGGAGGTCAAAGACATCTCGCAGAAGCCCAATCACTTGATTTTCAATCAACAGTCTTCTCTTCAGCAACATTTAACTTCTAAGCCAGTTTGATTTCCAGGATGATGGGTAAAAGTTCAATTGGTAAGCTTTAGATACAAGTAGCTGATTCAACAGAGCACCCAAAAGCAAGAAGGACAGGAAGGAAAGACCACCATTTCCAGCGGCCTCAGGGAATGAGTCGTTCCAGAACCAGGGCTTATGACACAGGCTTGGTTGTTGCAGTATTGTGAATTCCCCGTACCAATGGGAGAGGTCTGGGAATGTCACCCATCAGCAATGCAGTGAACAAACTGCAGCTTGGGGGTGGGGTGGGGTGGGGTGTAATGCTCAACCAGACCTGTTCACCCATGGATTACAAGAAAGGACTGAAAAAAAATGTAGAGAGATGACTATAGCAAAGGTCCCAGGTCTCACACCACTCAGCCAGACCTGCTCACCACAGAGCAGAACAGGAAGCCATGCTGGAAGGTGAGGGGAAAGGAGACAGGAGCAAAGAATCCCTTTCCTTTAGGAGTTTATCACAAAGACTTCCCCCTCTTCAGTCCTGACAGACTCTCAGAAGAGGAACAGGGAAAATGGCTGCTTGTCAAGAGAGGCCCTGCTTACTGCTACCTCTTAATTCCAGTGCTTGCTGCCTTATTTGTGCTCATTTCCCAGAGAATCATCACAGATGTGGGAAATATGGGACGGTCTTGGATCAAGGCTCAAAGCATATTGCTCGTTAACATGTGAATACCCGAGAGGGGTCTTACAAACGTAATGAGCATAGAAAATGATTCATGAATCCCCACCCAGGGTATACTTTTGAATACAAGGGATACTAGAATACTGCAAAAGTACAGGTGTGGTAACTACAGTGATTCTTCTATGGGCTTTGAATATAAAGACAGTGACAAATGCTTAAGTTTCTGCTCAAATATCAAAGTCAAAGTGCAAGAATCCACTCTGGGACAATAGAACACAAAAATACAGAGTATGATAAATCCTTTGAGACTAAACACCGATTCATGCTAACAATCAATCCATGGTGCAGAGAAACCACACCTGTGCAGGAAAAAAGAAAGCCCTTGAGGAATGCTTGAAGCAGAAAACATCAAGAGTTTGTCCTGAGGAAAAATTACAAAAATGTGACAAAGTTGGAAAGTCTTCCATTAGGTTATTTTACTTATTCAACTTCAAAAAATTCCTAATGAAGATCAAATGGAGAAGCCTGAAAAATGTGCTATTGTGCAGAGTTTCCAGGAGACAGAAACCTTCCATCCTGAAAGGAAAATGATTTAGACAGGAAATAAACACCTCTAAATAGCTTCAGGAAGTCTCTGAGACTGACTAGAATCAATAGACTTCTTGTCCTGGAAAAAGGTATCAAGAGAAAACACTGCAGAGAGCCCCTCTCAGACAGATCTGCAAACAGCCTAACTTCCTGAAGTAACTCAGACCAGCCATACCTCCTAGAAGAGGCTCAGACCAAGTGAGCCACCATGAAAGGACACTTTCTCACCTGTGGCACCGTCTGCAGCTTTGCAGTGTGCTCCAGGTTTCCAGAATCCATGAGTTGCCCCATGCATGGGTGGACTTCCTTGATGAAGCTGTCTTTGTGTCTCTTCTGCACCTGAAAGCAATACCTTACCGATATTCCTATAAGCCATTTCAAGCAAACTCACTGATTCCCCTATTTGGACTTTATCAATGTGCACATTTAAGCTATTTCCATTATCCTTTTTATGGCAAATACATGTACATATGTGTTATATCTCCCCAGGAAAAGTCTGTCATACACATGTGCCTGAGTCCTTTAAATTTTACTTCAAACATGTTCATATTAAGTTTATATTAAGATACTTGAGAAGCTGGCAGTAGCTGCCAGCATCTATGGGACCATGGGGACACTTTGAGGAGACTGAGAGGCTCACAGAGGCTTCAGAGGAGCCATGGTAGAGGAGGAAGATCCTGCAGAGTGCATGAATCTCCAGGAAAACTAAAAAGATGGTAGGTCTCATGGGAAGATTTTTAAATTTTTATTAATTTATTCAGATAACAACTCATTTGTTATCCCATCACTTGTATTCTCCCATTCTTCCCCACCCCCTGCTTTCATCCTATTCCCTTCCCCTAGGTCTAAGACCGAGGGGGACTTCCTGTCTCATTATATGGTCATAGGTTATCAAGTCTCATCTTGGTAGCCTGCTTATTCTTTCTTTGAGTGCCTGCCCCATGAAAGTCTTCACTTACCAGGAGATTGGGATAGATGTGAGGACATCCTACTGAGACTCTAGGTAAAAGTAATACAGGAGATGGGGAAATAGAAGGACCCAGAAGGTCCTAGAAACCTATAAGAAGAACATCGTGATGGGTGGATCGGGCCCAGGGGGGTCTGCTCAAACTATTGCACTAACCAAGGACAATACAAGTAGTAAACATCGAACCCCTACTCTGATCTACCCAATGGACAGGACATCCTCCACAGTTATATGGAGAACAGGAACCAACTTTGACATGGAAGATGGTTTTTTAAAGTGGCTTTATGAAATTGAAAAAAAAAAAAAAGATGGCAGAACAGAGTGGGCACAAGTGGTGGAGAGAAACAGAACTAGACATAACGGTGGTGACAGGTATGGGAGCTTGTGAGAGGCTCAGGTTACCATCGGTCAGGCCCACCTCACATGCAGCCACCACCGCTGCTTGCTCTGCTGGAGCGAGGAGAGCACTGGGCTGTGGCTCTGCACAATGGTCATGCCTGGTGTACTGGGGCGTCCAGTGCCAAGGGAAGGGTTGTGTACAACAGCCTGATACTCGCACAGGTCCTTCCCCTGGACCACCTTGATTCTGAGCAACAAGACATCTGAGATGAAGAATAGTTTGTTTTCCAAATTAAGTCTCCTTGAGAGTTCTGCGGTCCTTGCTGCCGCTGGAGACCATGTTGATGTCCCCGGTCCATGCTCCACCAGAAACCATGTGGAAGTCTATGATCCGCGTTGTCACCAGCTGGTGTGGGGCAAAGGAGCTTCTTTTGCAGTGATATTGGGGACTGCAGACTCATAATTGAGAATGAGAGACATCGATGGCTTCTGTACCAGTCTGTACCCATCCCTCAAACCAAAAACAAAAGAACAGTCCAGACAGGAAGGTAGTTTAAGGACTGAAGAGAGTCCTAAAAACTGTGATAAAGATGCAAAGTACAGCCCTTCACAGGTGATGGCTTCTGGTGGGGCTGGGGTGGGAGGCAGAGAAGGACTCAGTGTTCTTTAAGGGGCTGGCCGTTGGTACTTTGACGATGCTCCAGTGAGTATATGAACAACGTAAATTGTGCTTGTTTTGTTTTCTTTTGTGGGCGGGGTAGGGGTGGGGATGGGGGGAAGGGAGGTGTGCCCAAGGGTGGACCTGGGAGGAATGGGGAGTGAGTGTGATCAGGGTATATTGTATGAAATTCCCAAATAATTGACACAAATATTATGTTAGAGAAACAGAAAGTTTATATTAGAAAGAAAGCATTTACTTGTTTATTGCTTTGCTGGATTCATGTCTGGGTGTACCTTAAAAATCCCATGCTAGAGAAACCCAAGCAATGCACTGAAGTTGCCAAACCTTTACCTAGTAATTAAATTATGGAGGCATCTGAAAACTTGATCCTCCAGGAAAGCCCTTCTAGTGCTTTATTAAAGACTTGGATGATATTAAAAAAAAAAATTTAAGTGGCTGATTCTTGGTCTTCCTCCAAAACTCTACACCCAAAGTACAAGCAGCTAGCTACCTGGTCTTGGGAAGCCACACTCCAAAAGGTAACGATTTCTGCTCCAATTGACAAAGAAGCCAATATATTGTCCTTTACATTGGTCACCAATGTCGCACGCCCTCGCCCCAACTCAAGGTCTCTGTATGTGTTCTGCTACTCCAAGTACTTGCTACATAAGTCAACTTTACCCTATATAATGCATATGGTGCTACACAGAAAAGTAATGAACTCTGGCCGTGAGTGTTTCCAGGATGCTCCACGGTGGTGATTATAGGGCAGGTGTTTAAGGTGCAGATCCTTCCAACCTTCAAGGACATAAGGACATGGTTGGGTTCTACCTCCATGTCACACAGAGTCATGCTACTTGCCACACATGTAGGGTATCACTGGGGAGGTGGGCATCATCACCAGCCACAATTTTCATAGGAAAGGTGGAGCAATAGAAACACTTGACTTATACATGCCCAGAGGCCCCCTCATGCCTGGCCTGTATATAGCATTCTGACCTAAGTCTTACTGCTTTCTCCATCATTATCAGGAAAATTCCCCCTCATGACTATTGTATTGTGTTGTGTTGTATTGCATTATATTGCACTGTATTGTATTGCTATGAAAAAATTACCTGGTATAGACAACTTACAAGGAATGCTTTCTTTTGGTTCATGGTTACACCAGAGTGGATTGGTTCAGCTCACATTATAGACAGAGAACACAGAAAGGGTAATAATATCCACACTCTCTAGGTTTCTTACTCCTTTATTCCATCAAGACTCTTGCTGTTAACTAGTACAGCCACTTTGGAAATCTATCTCGTGCTATCTCAGAAAAATGGGAATAGGGCTTCCTCAAGACCCAGCTATTCCACTCCTTGGAATATACCCAGAAGATGCTCCAGCACACAACAAGAAAATTTGCTCAACCATGTTCATAGCAGCCTTATTCATAATAGCCAGAACATGGAAACAGCCTAAGTGTCCCTCTGTAGAAGAATGGATAAAGAAACTGTGGTACATATACACTATGGAATACTACTCAGCTATTAAAAACAAGGAATTCCCAAAATTTGTGGACAAATGGATTGAGCTAGAAATCATAATGAGTGAGTTAACCCAGAAGCAGAAAGAGTCAAATGGTATATACTCACTTATATCTGCATACTAGCCCAAGGGGCATGTCCCATGAAAGCCTTCACTTACCAGGAAACTGGGACAGAGGAGAGGACATCCCCTTGGGACTCTAAATGAGAGAAGCATGGGAGAATAGCAAAGTAGAAGTATCCAGAGGGTCCTAGAAACCTACAAGTAGAACATTATGATAGGCATATTTGGGCCCAGGGGTCCCGCTCAAACTAAGGCACCAGCCAAGGACAATACAGGTGGTAAACTTTAAACCCCTACCCAGATCTAGCCAATGGTCAGAACATTCTCCACAGTTGAGTGGAGAATGGGATATGTCTTTCTCACTTACTCTGGTGCCTCACATTTGACCATGTCCCCTGGAGGGGGAGACCAGGTGGCACTCAGAGGAAGGACAGCAGGTTGCCAAGAAGAGACTTGATACCCTATGAGCATATACAGGGGGAGGTAATCCCCCTCAGGAACAGTCATAGGGGAGGGGAATAATGGGAAAATGGGAGGGAGGGAAGAATGGGAGGATACAAGGGATGGGATAAACATTGAGATGTAACAAGAATAAATTAATTAAAAAAAATAAAATAAAAAGACTCTTGCTGTTAAAACGGTATACTTATATTCAGCATGAGTAACATCCCCCCCTCAACCTCCCACCCCCGTTAATCCTCTTGAAGTGTCCTCAGACATAACCAGATGTATGCCTTAAAAGCCTAAGCTATTCATAATCTAGTACAGTTGACTGTGATTAAGCAACACAAGGCCACCCTCATCAATTTGACACCCAAACATCTCTTTGACCAGTGGCATTCTCCTTGACCAGTGGTATTCTGCCCTTGACAGCTTTGCAGAAGAAAAGGTTCATGCTCAGCCCATATTGTGCACAAGACTCACAGACTTGCTTGAAAAACTGTTCAACCCTCAGACTGAGTTCAAAGTCTTCTCTTTGACTAAAGGCAATGTAGAACTGTGAACACTCATGTGGAAAATGCAAATGATGTGCTTCCAATACAAAATTGGTAGCCTAAGCATTTGCATTTCAAAATGGAGGGAAGAAGGCATAGGAAATAGGGATGGAGCCAAAATATGTCCAAAATCCAGCAGGGGAAACATTAAATCCTATAGCTTTCATCCTTGGCACTTAAGATGCATGGATACCATGTGAGGTCCAACAAGCTCCGGCAGCCATTCTTTTCCTATGGGTGTGCCACTTACAGCCACAGAGCCTCTCTTGGGGTGACTCCACTACTTGGCTGCTTTTCTCAGCAGACACTCCACATTTCTGACCTCCCCATATCCTGGCTTTTCCACTATGCTTTATCTTTCACCTCATATCTTCATGCATCACACATGGAGATCTCACTACATTTCCCAGCATCCCAAGCTTTCTTTTGGAATGTTGGGTGCAAGCTTCCCCCACAACTCTCATAGTTTGAATATCTGCCTTGACCCTTCCTCCATCACCTTTAAACTCTGCCCCTCAAGCTTAAGGCGTGTGCTAGAGTTCCATTTGTAGTAATCAGGCTGGCAAAGAATCTGTCTACATTTTGTATGGTTCCCACGAGTCCTCATTCCCCCTGGAAGCCTCACAAATACAGCAATTAGCTGCCTAAATTTCAATCAGTATTCAGGGTTTCCACGCTCCCACCACAATCACCCACTAAACGTTCCTTCCCATATTGTAGGGCTTCTCTGACCCACATCTCCAATGTCTTCAAACTTTCTTCTGCAAACCAGTTTCAGATGCCTAAGAAGCACACAGTAGATTTAGTTGCCGCAGAGACTCCACTTCTGATACCAATTTCCTGTGATGGATTGCCTGACACACACAGCTCAGAGGCAAGATTTATTTTTGCTTAAACTTTGAAGGTCCCGTTCATTATGATGGAGGGCAGCAAGAGAAACAGCTCCGTCAGTTCACATCATCATGGGCCAAGGAGGAGGCAGAAAGAGGAGAGCGCCACTCTCTGTCTTCCTCCTTTTCCTCCTCCTATTCCATCCGAGTGTCCAGTCCATACAACAGTGACGCTCACATCAGGACAGATCCCTTCTCATCTCTTAATGCTCAGGAAGTGCACTCCTAGACCCTCTCAAAGGTGTGTTTCAATCTCCTTTGTGGCTCTCACCCCGTCACATTGGAAGTGAAGATGAACCATTGTGGCTGCCCGTGGACTGGTTACCTTAGCATCTGGCCTGTCTTTGTTCACTTAAACCAGCAAGAAGCTTCATATTGTGTTAACACCCCTAACTGGTCTCTGCAACCATCTGATGGAGATGATGGCTGTTGATCCAGGATGGTTTTATTTTGATATGTTCATCAGCCCTTGGTCACTGAGTCAAACCACTAATTTAAAAGGTCTAATGGGGACAAGGGGACCAGGTGCCCAGATGTTAGTCTCAAATAGTATAAATCATTAGGCTTATTGGTGAAATCGATGTCTCTTGTATATTTGGGATTCATCTTCAGCTCCAGGAAGGATCTCCTAAGTAACGGGGCGCATTAAACATGGTACCTTGAATGAAAAATGTCCCCTATAGGCTTCATGTGTTTGAACACTTGGACTCCAGCAGGTGGTGCTGATGGGGAAGTTTATGGAACTTTTCAGGAAGTGGAGCCTTGCAGGAGGAAGTGCCACGTTGGGAGGCGGCTTTTGAGATCATAGCCTTGTCCCACTCGAAATTTGTTCATTCCTTTCTACTTGTAGCTGGAGATGTGATCTTTTTAGCTTCCTGCTCTGGCTGTCTGTTCCACATTTGTCCTCCACATTATGAACTCTCTCTCCAGAACTGTAAGCAAAATATATGTTTACGAGTTGCTTTTGGTTGTGGTGTTTTAGCACAGCAGCAACAAGCAACTGATACATCCATCACCCAAGTATTCTCATTGCTTTGACTTCCTTTTCTAGGCACCTGACTCTGATCTAAGTAACCATACGACATTTACATGTAGATTTCTATTTAGGCACCTCAAGCTTTGCACACATAAACATAAATTTGCCCAAAGCTTTAGTTTATCTCTGTCGTATTTGGAGCAGCAAAATGTCTGAAGACACAAATCTTTTTCCTGTCTTCTCAGCAACCTATTCCTTTTATTTCTTGGAGCCTATGGAAGCTATTGTGTTCCCCACGTTGCATCTTGATCCCAGCTGCAAATATCAGCTGTTCTGTGAACACGCAGCAGTGAGTAAAGGCATCATGTTGCTCCATTGCTGCAGATGTTCCTAGGACCTTTCAGTTGCATCTACCTCCTCAAGGTTTTGCATAACATAGTTCCTGCCGTCTTCACTCATTAAATACCACAGCCCTTCCTTCCAGGCCTTTGGCCACACCATGGGGATTCTTTTTTCCCCCTTTATTTTTGTTTTAATTTAAAAAATATAGATTCACTTTACACCCTGTTTGCAACAGCCCCTGTCCTCCTGGTCTCTCCTCACACCCTCTTCCATCCATTGCCCCCTTCCCTCCTCCTCAGCAAAGGGGAGTCCTCCCCCACCAACCCACCTCAGCACATCAAGTCACATCAGGACTGAGCCCCTCCTTATTCACTGAGGCCAGGCAAGGCAGCCCCATTAGGGGTAGTGATGGAAAGCAGAAAGCAGAGTCCATGTCCTAGATAGTACCTGCTCAACTTACTAGGGGACCCACAGAAGATCAAACTTCCCATCAGTTATATATGTGTAGAGGGGCTAGGTCCAGTCCATGCTTTGCTCTTTGATTGGTGCTTTCTTCTCTGTAAGCCCCCATAGGACTAAGTTAGTTGACTCTGTTGGTCTTCTTGTGGCATTCTTGTCCCCTCCAGATCCTTCTATTCTCCCCCAACTTCCCCACTCTTCTACCAGGCTCCCTGAACTCTGACTAATCCTTGGCTGTGAGTCTCAGTATCTGATTTGATCAGCTGCTGGGTGGGGCCTCTCAGAGGATAGTTATGCTAGGCTCCTGTCTGTAAGCATAGAAAAGTGTTCTTAATGGTGACAGGGGTTGGCTCTCTCCCATGGGGTGGGTCCCAGGTTGCCAGGCATCGGTTGGACATTCCCTTAGAGTCGACTCCATCCTTATCTCTGCACATCCTTCATGCAGGGCAAACCTTGGGTCCAAGGTTTTGTAGGCAGATTGGTGTTACCCTCCTACCACTATAAATCCTACCAATCTAGAAGGTGACCTTGTCAGTCTCCATGTACCCTGCTGCCAGGAGATCCAGCCACAGACACCCTCATATCCTCCCTGTAGCCTACCATACAGCAGGTCTCCAGCTTGCCCTAGTGATGTCCCTGCCCTCAGTTTCCCTTTTCTGTCCAAGCCCTCTCCCCTCCCATCCCCATCATGAGGATTCTTATCTTGACCAATTTTCTAAGGTCTACATATCTGAAACCATCTCTTCTTAGACCCTCACATTTCTAAACCTCGAAAACAATGCAAAAGCCATCTCTGAAAATTTCCTGACTACCATATCACTGCCTCCGCCACTCATCATCACCTGTTTTAGTTATGAAAAATGTCACCAATCAGAAGCACCTGGACTTCCTCATCTCTTCCACAGGAGCACAAGGTCCTACTCCCAGGGACTTCATCCCTTGAGACCAATGCAGACAGAGGCATATTGTCTTGGTTATTTTCATGAACAAGCTTGGCTGAATTTTGAGGAGCACACAAGCCAACACATCCTACATGGGCAACTGATTTGAAACCCACTATGGTATTTGAGCATGCATCATTCTCCCTGGAACAGGGATGGAAAGAGGTAAAAACAAACCAACAAACAAAACAAAAACCAAACAACAACAACCACCAAAAAAATTTTTTTTTGAGAAACTCCTCTGTGGGCGCTCTTTTCACAAACTTCCTATAAGATTGCTATCACTTTATTGCTTTCATTTTCATTTTATTTTTGGGGGTATAGGTGCTTTGCCTGCTTGTATATCTGTGTGCCGCGTGTGCAGTACCCACAGGGGCAAGAAAGGATCATCAGATCCCATGGAACTGGAATTTACAGCTGAGGCCAGGGTGATTCACAGCAGCATTGATGGCTCAGAGCCAAGTGCATCATGTTGTGAGCCACCATGTTTGATGCCGAGAATCACACCATCGAACCAGGTCTTCTGCAAGAGCAGCCAGAGCTCTTCAGCACTGAGACATCTGTGCAGCCAATGCGCTGGCTTTCTTGCAGATGGTGCTGCAGCCCAAGCTTGTCCCTCCCCAGACCTCTGTCTAACTTTTCTGTACTGTTTTCTGAAGGATTTCCTTGCCTACTCTGGCTCCTTTTGTTTCACAGCTGTTAACTCTTTGAGGTCTCGTGCCTTCAAATATGCTTGCAACATATTTTCCAGAAGACCAGTTGATACCAGAAGTAGTGAGATATAAAATGGAAAGGTGGGGCTGGGGAATTGAGTCACCTCTCCAACTGGCCAGAGACCCTGTGCTATTGGGTGTTCAACTGCGGTGACTTGGGCATAGAAACAAGCATCTATTCATATTGGATAAGGCACCGAGGACAGACTAAAGAAGCCATTCCACCCCGTCTAGCTTGCTGGACCAGCAAGTCCAGGGTGATTTATAGCAGCATCAATCACTCAGAGCTAAATGCATCATCAGAACGTCTCCGTGTGGTACATGGCCGATAATGAAATAAACGATTGCTCTTTCATTTCAATTGCAAGATGATCACAACAGTTTTAATTCACAGAGAATTGTATATAGTTAGTATAGCCCAGGGGCACATATCTTTCAGTCTCTGTCATAATATATTCAAAGGACTCAGCCATTCAGACAACACAGAACATATTGCTCCACTTTAGCCTGAGGTCATGACTGCACCTAGTAAGCAATTGGGTGCCCGCCCCTGGAATCCATAGTGAAAAGTCACACTTACAGTGTACCAGACACATCTGGACTGTGAGGAAGTGGTTTTTTTTTTTTTTATTTTTAAAAACTTAAACTGTAAATTGTCTTTTAGGACTAATTTCTCACAACTTAAGGGAATTATCTTAACCCAACAAGGTGATGCTAAAAAATTCCAAAAGCACAACTGTAAGACAGAGTTCTCATTTCACCCGAAGGGCCTGTCTGCTTTTTGCACTTATGGAGAGAAGTGTGGCACACCAGGAAAAAACGTACCTCATATATGTACATATAATCCCCAGGACAGCAGCTAACCAAGGTCCTGAGAAGTGCAGGCTCCCAGAGCAGAGAAAGCAGGAGTATATGTAGAATTTACCATAAGAGAGGTTAGAGGGAAATCTGTCTGATTTATTAGAGAAGACCACCCTGAAATAGCTCAGCCATTCAAGAGCTCAGATTTCCCTACAAGGCACTACCAATACAAACCCCCAAGAATTGCCCAAGATGGTGAGATATCATGGAGCGTCTAAGAAATCTTCCATGAATGGGTATCACCAAAATTCAGCCCAGTACAGTTATACTGTAATCCTTTCCAGAGAGACAAATCCCTTCCAACGCACGCACGCTCCATTCACTCCTAGCCCTCAGGTTCTGAAAGCTTTTCTGGTCCAGTTACAGTGATCTAAGATGACCTTATGGTCTCAGGATGCTGAAGACTTCCATCCTAGTTCACTGCATTGATGGCCGATGAGCAACCCATTGAGGCAGTGCCTGGTGCATTCTTAGGCAAGGGTTTGCCAATGAGGGGAAGGTAAGCCTTTGATATTCATGGGATTTCTTGCAGTCGTTTATTTTGTGCCTGTGTGTCCATGGACCCACGTACCACAGCAGGTGGTGTGGAAGTCAGGACAACTTGCAGCATCAGTTCTCTCCTTCCTTCCTGTGGGGAACCAACTCAAACATGGCAGGAGGTGCCTTTGCCCGCTGAGCAACTTGTTGACCTTTCATTTTGCTTTTAACTTAACATACCAATAAGATTTAAAATTCCTGCGTACTGACGCTACAAAAACACAGCAGTAGTCATCATCAGAAGTTTGTTTGGAGATAGGGGCCAGGAAAAGGGCTTGAGGTACTTTATATTACAGCTTTACGGTTTGGGGGTTTGTCTGCTTTTTGAGGCCATCTTACCATGTTGACCACACATATCTAACCATCCTCTAATGTCATGTGGATGTTAGAGGTAGGGAAGTTTTGGGACTGTGAAGAAACATGAAGAGAATACCAGTAAGATCCCTGGAGGAATTTAAAATATAGGATGACCCAGCCAGAGCCAGCCTCAGCTAAGGAAAGACACAACCTCAGCCCCAGTTCCCGTTTCCAGCACAGCTTCAGCAGCAGTTCCAGAAACAGCCACCAAGGCAAAGCCCTAGCAAAACCCCATCAGCAAACACAATCCCATCCTCAGAGGATGTTCACAGCTCATCTGCCAAGCATGACCAACTCTTCATTGAAGACCTCTATGAGTCGGATGCCTCTCTAGAGCCAGTGTCGTAAGCCTGTTGTCACTGAGCCTGTCTCACTCTTGGATTCCTTCTAAGAACTTTTAAGACATGAGTGTAACAAGGAAGAGCTGGCACTATAGGCCAGAGCTCAGGACATTTCTAAATCTATGGGCTAGGGAGAATGGGTACCCACAGATGCATGGGACACATCCTGGTATTGACTCCTTTTTGAATGCATTAACTCCCAACCAGCTCTGGGGACACCACCTACTTTGACTGAGCTAGCATGTCTGGATGTCCCTACCTGGCTATAAACACTCCCACAGTTGATTTGAGGATCAAGAGAGCAAGTCTGTAGCTTGGTGGGTTTCTAGGACCAGCAGTAGAGTGGCAGGGCATGGGTGTCTTTCCTGCAGATGCTATTGCCCAGAGCTCTCTGAGGTCTTGGCCTGAGTTCCTCCATGGAAGGTGTTTTGTCACCTAGAGCTGGGATTCAGTAGTTCCCTCATATGCCAACTTAATTGTTCCCAGGCTGAGGCTTAATTTAATTAGTTTATTATATAAGGGGCTGTCTGGAGGCTCCCAGCATTCCTGCCTCCCTGTCCCAGTGTGTAGGGATTACAGGCACTTGCGACCACTCCCAGTCTAGTTTTGTTTTCTGAGATGGAGTCTAACTCTAGGCAGCCCAGGCTGTTCAAGGCTGGCCTGGAGTGTCCAGGGAACTGCTTGCTTTTGTCCCCAGAGCACTGTGACCATAGCTGGTATCTGAGAGTTTGGACACCAGACTTAGAAATTCTTTAGGGTAATTTTTTTCACCACGAGTTAATTGCATATTAAACATTCACAATATATAAAAACCGTCCAGCTATTTTGAGATGGTGTTTTGGTATATAGTCCACACTGACCCCTACATTCTGCCTACATCCCTTAGTCCTCAGGGTTGGAATTCTAAGCATAAGCTAAGACACCTGGCTTAACTATGAGTCTCTTTTCAATGTCTAATGAATGACACAATAGGAGATCATTACACCTTTTCTTTAAATAAAGTGATTTTAATGTAAGTAAATGTTAAAAGAATTTGATCCAAGTTAGGCATGGTAGAACACACATTTAATCATGGTGCTGGAGAGCAGAGGCAGTCAGATCTGTGAATTTCAGGCCAGCCTGATCCAATTTCATGAGCTCCAGCAGGGCAGCAAGGGTTATGTAGACAGACCTGAAGGAGAGATAAACCTGTTTTTTATGATCCCAAGTGTGGGATCGGAATGGTCTTGTGAGAGAACAGGTGATGTTAATCCACTAGAAGACCAACCACCTCGTGTGGGAGCTTGATTGTTGCCAGCTGAAAAGATCCCGTAAACAGACTCTAGGAGGAGATATAAAAATGAGCTGAAAACTGGAGGCGAGGCTTTTTTGGAGACTTCAGATAGCTTTGGCTGTTCATCACTGCACTTCGAGATGCTCCTAGAGAGAACCACTCGAAGGAAGTCTTTGGGGCTCCACCTCCGGCTCATGCTGCGGTTCCGGGTTCTGGTTACTCCAGGTTCCAGCAGAAGAAATCCTGCTGATTATGCCAGGAGAATCGCTCCTCAGAACTGACATCCTTACAGTTTTGTTATTGTGTTCCTTAATCCTCTTTTCCTATTGGTTTGGTTAGTTGGGTTATAAGTGACACGTGCTCAATTAATAAGTTGTAATAAAATATACTGGTTAAAAAATATAACAGAACAAAGTGACAGCCTACAGACTGGGAAAAGATCTTCACCAAGCCTACATCTGACAAAGCTCTAATATCCAAAATAAAGAACTCAAGAAATTAAACATCACCAAACCAAATAACCCAATTGAGAAATGGGGCTCAGAACTAAACAGAGAACTCTCAACAGAGTATCGAATGGCTGAGAAACACTTAAAGAAATGCTCAATGACCTTAGTCATCAGGGAAATGCAAACCAAAACAACTCTGAGGTTCCATCTTACACCCATCAGAATGGCTAAGACCAAAAATTCAAGCAACACCTCATGCTGGCGAGGATGTGTAGAGAGAGGAACACTCCTTCATTGCTGGTGGGAATGCAAACTAGTACAGCCGCTTTGGAAATCCATCTGGCGCTATATCAGAAAACTGGGAATAAGGCTTCCTCAAGACCCAGCTATTCCACTCCTTGGAATATACCCAGAAGATGCTCCACCACACAACAAGAACATTTGCTCAACCATGTTCATAGCAGCCTTATTCATAATAGCCAGAACCTGGAAACAGCCTAAGTGTCCCTCTGTAGAAGAATGGATAAAGAAACTGTGGCACATTTACACTATGGATTACTACTCAGCTATTAAAAACAAGGAATTCCCAAAATTTGTGGACAAATGGATTGAACTAGAAATGATCATAATGAGTGAGTTAACCCAGAAGCAGAAAGAGTCAAATGGTATATACTCACTTATATCTGGACACTAGTCCAAGGGGCATGTCCCATGAAAGTCTTCACTTACTAGGAAAGTGGGACAGAGGGGAAGACATTCTATTGAGACTCTAGGTGAGAGAAGCATGGGCGAATAGGGAAACAGAATGATCCAGAGGGTCCTAGAAAACTACAATAAGAACATTATGATGGCTGGAACTGGGCCCAGGGGTCCTGCTCAAACTATGGCACCAGCTAAGGACAATACGAAGTTCAAACCCCTACCTAGATCTAGCCAATGGACAGGACATTCTCCACAGTTGGGTGGAGAGTGGGGACTGACTTTCACATGAACTCTGGTGCCCCATATTTAACCAGTCCTCTGGATGGGGAGGCCTGGCAGCATGAAGAGGAAGTATAGAAGGCTATCAAGAAGAGACTTGATACCCTCTGAGCACATACAGGGGGAGGAGGTCTCCCTCAGTCACAGTCATATGGGATGGGAGTAAGGGGAAAATGGGAGGGAGGGAGGAATGGGAGGATACAAGGGATGGGATAACAATTGAGATGTAACATGAATAAATTTTAAAAAAATTAAAAAAAAATTGAGCCTACACAGACCCTGCCTTTAAAAACAATAAACTAAATAAAATTAAAAATATAAAAGAATGAATTCAGGCTCCAATACAATGGTGGTAATGTAGAAGGTCAGACCCCTGAATCAAAGCCAGTTATCTAGGACTAAGCTGAACCTCTGAGAGCACTAGTACAGCAAAGCTCCATTCCTGCCACAGGGATACTGGTGACAACCACCTTGGCTTTTATCTCCCTTCCTCACTCATAGAGATGGCCCATAACAAAGGACAGGTACCTTGGGAGATCCAGACTATTATGGTGCTCCTTCACACCCATGAAGATATGCTACAGGCACCTTCCATTACTGTAAATAAGACCAATACAACAGAGAATAAAGATGGATTGGAGTGACAGTCACCTCTAATCTTAAAGTGCTTGGCTTTTCAAAAACGACACTCATGTCTGTCACTAATGGCCATTAAGACTGCATGGACCCAGCTGGACCACCTCAAGATGAGTGTACATCCCAGGAAGAGGTCACTGTAAAAATCAATCACCTCTAGGATCAAAACACGGGCAAGTGGGAAAGCCTGTTTCAGCCAGACGTGGCTGTTGAAAGCACAGGGTCAGGGACCCAGACCTCCTGTCATCACTGCTAGGAGGTGTCACCACAACACTATCTTTCAGTAATGTGTGAACTGCTGGAGTTGGAGGTAGTGTCAAGCTGGTGATTTATCAAGGAAGTGCCCCTCAGGCACACGGGTGATGTTTAACAGGGACATTGAAAGATCTCAGTGCAGGTGTGGACTCAAACAGGCTGACCAGGCTTCTCGCTACGCCACTGCTATGCAACTGCTATTATGTAGGAGACAAGTGTGGGAGTAAAATGAGTAACTACAGGATTAAGTACAAAAAGACCTTTTTTTTTAGATAGTCTCTCAAGTAGCCTGAGCTATCTTGGAACTTGCTATGCACATCAGGCTGTTTTTTAACTCAAAGATCCTCCTGCCTCTGCCTTTTGAGTGTTGGGATTAAAGGCAGGCTCTACCTCACCTGACCTTGTACATAAAATTCTCACCTTCCTTTGTTGCTATTGGTGACTTACCAGGAAAAATTTAAGGGGGCAGCATGTAGAGAAGAGAGCCAATGGGACTGCAAATGTCAGGATCCTCACCCAGAATGCTTTGCGAGCAGGAGTGGGCCTCCACACTGTAAAATCCTCTGCTAGCACAGTGTCAACTCCAGCTTTGCTCTGGGTTGCCATGGGCAAGATTAGTTTTCTGAGTCCCAAGGCCATTGCCAACAAATCCAAAGGGCTCCAAAGGCTTTGCTAGTACTAGCCAGAAGCAGTGCCACTGTGTGCCTTACTCTCATCAGAGACAACTCTTGCTGGCTTCAGAAAATCCTCAGTGGTTTAAGGATCATTTTTTCAAAGGAATCCCGAAATACTTTCTCCAAATTCTGAGGAGATGCTTTGGCATGAAGGGAGCCCACACAAAAATTGTGTACAATGAGTTTATCAGCCACTGAGAACACGCCCACACGAACCCCAGTCGGTGGGAAACGCCCACACGAACACCACTCGGTGGGAAACGCTGACCGACTTCACCGAGTGGCTGAGCAGAGAGGGCTTGTGTGAAGAAGAGAAGACACCAAAAGGGTGGCACATCCAGTACATAGACAGGGTTCCAGAAGCCATTTGCCAGGGACTGGAACTAGGAAAAGAGAAAAAGTGAGACCTTGACAGTGAATAAAAAACTGCCAAGTTCATTGAGGATCAACTGAGAAGAGGTCTGGAAGAAGAAGAGCAAGAGATGCCTGTTTTTATGGAATTGAGCAAAAAAAAAAAAAAAAAGTGGTTAGAGAAAAAGTTACATTCAATCTGAATAAAAGAGCAGTTAGCTTGGCTGGAGCAACATCATCCAGGTCAAGCTGTTTGGGTCCAAGGTCCCTGAAGATGCAGGGAAGCACAGCATCAGTGAAGCAGAAAGAACCTTCGCAGAACTCAGCTCTGCCTGCGGAGAAGAAATCTGCACTGGATGAAATTATGGAGATTGGAGAGGAACAGGAAAGAACTTTGCAAACAGACTCTAGTTACAGCCTGGAATCATGTGAAAATTACAACCAAAAAACTTGGAGAGAAATACCACAGCCAAAAAAGTTGTGGTTAAATATTGACAGGCACATTCTTGGAGGATCCAAAGCACAGGACTGATCCAGGAATAAAGCACATGGGGAGACACAATGTCCTGACAGCCACAATATACTCTGGTGTTCTCTATCATGGTCACTGATGAACAAATCAGGGCACTGGAACATGTCTTTCTCAGGAACATGTTCCCAGACCAGCAAGAAATCCAGGATCTGGCTTCAATACTCCAGTTTTAGGACAAAATAGTGCAGATGTGGTTTAATTGTCAGAAAGAGAAAGTGCTGTCACACTGGTGATACAATCAGTGGATTTTGTCTTAGGCAGAATCCAATAGTGCAATTACAATGGGAGGAGCATTACACATTCCAGTGATAGGTGCATCCTCCAATCAAACCTTTCCAAAGATTGGGGGCATCATCCAACCCCGCCTTTACAGGGATATGCGCATCATTCAACCAGGCCTTTCCAGTGATGGGGGCATCATCCAACCAGGCCTTTCCAGTGATGGGGGCATCATCCAACCAAAGCATGCTAATGAGAGGAGCATCATCCAATCAGGTCCTGCTAATGAGAGTAGCAGTGCTGGGACTAAAGATGTGTGCAACCATACCTGGCTCTTTTTTTTTTTAACTGAGCTAATTCATTTTATTTTTCTTGTATAAAAACCCTTATGTGTCAGCCCCAGCTGGAGCCTGTGTCCATTGAACAGAGACTCTGGAGTGGGTTTTCACAAGATGATCAGTTAATTCCTGATAAGGAAACTTGGTGAACACACTTTCCAGAGGTTGGTTGTCAGGTAGCTGTAGGCTTTGGAGATGGCATAAAAAGTGGGCTTGGCAAAGTTGCCCAGGGTGGCAGTACACCCCTGGCTGATGTGTAGCAGTCATCAATACTGACCATCATCAGTAGCTCCGTGGGCACAGGAGCAGAGACAATACCAGTGCCTCTGGGGGCAGGGATGACATGCACCAAAGCAGAGGAGGGCTGAGCTGAAGACATCTGTATCAACCACGCCATCCATAGGACTTAGGGGAACATTTCAAAAGGGAAGTCAGAAAGTGTGATAGTACTGTGAGATGCTGTCTCTAGGCAGGGCCTGCCTGTTACACACATGATCTCAGAACCACCATAGTTACCTGCATAGGATAGAGCTGATGAAAACTCCCAGTATGACTTTGGCAGTCTTGCACGGGCCTCAGACAGAGATGAGGAGCTGTTACTGGCAGTTGATGACTGGGTGTTGGAAAGGGTGACAGTCATTTCTTTTTGGAGGGGTTGGGCCATTCCTCAGTGGATGACCCCACACCCCTGTTCAATTGTCAGCACTAATTGGACTCAGTAGGTTTAAAGAGAAAATTTTAAAGAAGACATGTTGAGGGTATCCTGGAACAAGTTTGGGTGAAGGAGTGTAGGTGGTTTGTCAGATGATATTGTATACATGTATGCAGTTTTCAAAGTAAAAAAGTACACACACACACACACACACACACACACACACACACATATGTGATTAACAAGATCTGACAAAGAATATTAGTCTCCAAGCAGAACACTGCCTCTTGAGTTTCCTAACCTAGTCTTTTTTGAGGTTCGGACCTGCTCAAAGTAAAGCAGTCACCACTCACGCTAGGCTCTGTTGGCTTTTCTTCTTGCCCAAGGCCAGGTGTGGCTGGGTGACTCTGCCCAGTCCTATAGTAGCCTGATTAATTGGGTGCTTCATAAAATGCCCACACATTCCTGGGCAGCCCCTCCAGCCTTGGGACATGGAGCCAGTAGAGCCATGTGCTGCTGGTGTCCATGCACATCACAGACCAAGGCAGAGTCAGCTCCTCGAGGCCTTTCCCAAATTTGAGCAGAAAGGTCCAGACGCAAAGGGCATTAGTCATGACAAGCCAAGCCCTGCTCTTTTTTGGCTTGCCTTTCCATTCATCCAGCTACTCTTTCTGCCTTTGGAAAAATAAGGAATAACATGCTTTTATTAAAGATTATGTGCAGTGCTTTGAGGCCCAGAAGAAACAGGAATACTGGACTCATCCTGAGAATGATGAATTCTGACACTAGGAGGCATAAGACAGGGTTCTTTATGGAAAATCTTGGGGAAGTTCTGCCTGCCAGCACATTGGTGTCCTTGTACTTTGCAATGTGGTTCCACACGTTCAGAGTTCAGATAGATGCCTTTGCAGTGCCAGAGTATTTCTCTGCAGCATCCCTTTAGCATTATAGAAACTAAAACCCCAGAAGTGGACTATTGTGCTGGGTGGTTTTTATGTCAACTTGACATACTCTAGAGTTATCTGAGGAGACTTCAGTTGAGAAAATGCCTCCATAAGATCTGGCTGTAAGGCGGTTTCTTAATTAGTGACTGATGGGGGAGGGCCCAGGCTATGCAAGTCATGAGGAGCAAGCCAGTAAGCAGCACATTTTCATAGCCTCTGTATCAGCTCCTTGCCTCCAGCTCCAGGCTCCTGCCCTGTCTGAGTTCCTATCCTATGTGGAAGCCAAGCAAACCTCTTCCTCTCTTACTTGCTTTGGTCACTATGTCTAATCGCTGCAACAGTAACCCTAACTGAGACCACTGTTGATAGTATTCTAGAACAGTCTGATTGGAACAAATATTGGATTCTGGTGGGAAGTTGAATTTTGATAAATCTCTCCAGGATGGTTTTTTGGCAGCTTGTCATAGGTTAGAGTACCTGGTTAGAGGGAACTCAATTGAAAAAAAAAAAAAAAAACCTCTATCAGATTGCCTGTAGGCAAGTCTGGAGGGCATTTTTTTTTTTTTTTTTTTGATTAATGATTGAGGGAAGGCCCAGTTCACTAGGGATTTGTGCCAGCCCTGGGCAGGTGGTTCTGGGTTGCATAAAGAAGCAGGCTGAGAAAAGCAATAGGAAGGCAAGCCAGTAAGTATTGAGATAGCACAAGTATAGATATTTTTATTTCAGGCCCACCAGCCACATCATCTCAGCTTGTTGCTGATGTAAAACAATCTCTATACAAGGTCATGTGTACCACAAACTGTGTTTATGCTCAACATAGTCTATGGCCTTATTAGTCAGCAAAAATTCCCCAACCACAAAGCCAGCTGTCCCCAACTGCCAGGCACACTTTCAAGGTTAGCCTCAACTTCTTGTTAGCAAACTAACTTGAGTCAAAGCTGACCACCCTGTTCCACCATCAGCCCCCCTGCTCAAGCTAATTGCAGTTTTCACCTTTAAATATACAACACAACTTCCCCTCAAGGATGCCTACATTTGTCCAGGGGAACACTGGCTTTTAGGGAACACTCGAGAGCAACTCAAGCCTATAAGATTGGTTGATGCAGGCATCCTGGAGGCAGGCTGTGGTTGTTCCTCATGTCACCCCCCCCCCCCCGCTCTTCCCTCAAGTGAACAGAGGTGTGTGACCACCTCAGACTTGGGACCTGCCAGAAGCTGCTTTGCCAAAACTGCAGGAGAGCAGCCATTAAAAATACATCTCTTATATTGAATGGCTGAGAAACACTTAAAGAAACGCTTAACATCCCTACTCATCAGGGAAATGCAAATCAAAACAACCTTGAGATTCCATCTTACACCTATCCAATTACCGAAGATCAATAACTCGAATGACAACACATGCTGGTGAGGATGTGGTGAAAGGGGAGCACTTCTCCACTGTTAGTAGGAGTGCAAACTTGTTCAACCACTCTGGAAAGAAATATGACGCTTTCTCAGAAAATTGGGAATAGCTCTACCCCAAGACCCAGCTATAACACTCCTGGGCATATACCCAAAAGATGCCCCACCATGTAACAAAGACATTTGTGCAACTATGTTCATAGCAGACTTATTCGTAATAGCCAGAACCTGGAAACAACCAAGATGTCTCTTAATTGAAGAATAGATTAAAAAAAAAAAAAACCTGTGGTACATCTACACACTGGAATACTATTTAGCTATTAAGAACAAGGAAATCTTGAGTTTTGCTGGCAAATGGGTGGAATTAGAAATGATCATCCTAAGTGAGATCCAGACCCAAAAAGACACTCATGGCATATACTCACTCATATGTGGATTTTAAACCAACATAGACATCCTAGGAGAGACTCCACCCAGCAGGGTATAGGAACAGTTATAGAGACTCAAAGCTGGACACTGGATAGAGTCCCGAGAGTGTAGGGTGGCCCTGTCAGGCCACAGAGGAAGAGGTCATATGTAGTACAGGGGATACTAGATGAACTAAAATCAGATGTTAGGGGAGGAGAGCTCCCTTATCTAAGAACTAGGGGAGGAAGGGAAAGAGGACGATACAGGGGATGGGATTGGGGGTAGATGAGGGAGGGGGTGGGATTGGGAGGGGATCAGAGAGGGGGATACAATTGAGATGTAAAGAACTCAAACTACAGAACAAGCAGGTAATTTATATTCCTAATTCCACTACATGGGAATAGTTCTGAGACTGGCAGAGATATAAATGTAAAGGCAGAGAGAGGCCTTATGTTGACCACAGATTCTCTGTGACTTATTATTAGAGGCTACTGCTAGTAAGGCATCAAGGAAGATTTGCAAATGCCTTATGTCGACCCATACAATGGCCAGAAAACTAGCTTTAATTGTTCTGTGCATCCTGCATGCCTCATACAATCATAATGTTAGAGCTGTATAATGCTTATGAGAAATTATGTTTTTAGAACAAAATAACCAGCTAGATCAGACCTGACAGGAATCATTCCTCCCAACATGATGGACACTGACATCCTGCATCCTCCTACTTTCAGCCCCAGATGATTCTGTTGCTTTTACCCATAAGATTTGGACAGCTTCCTGGACAACATTGTAGAAAACATCTGATCCATTTTCGACCACCATTTCAATCTCCTACTAAGCCTGGAATCTCTCAACACTTAGAAACTGAACCACAAATGCAATCACTAGATTGCTTAACCGTTCTCTCCAATTTTGGGGGGCCCATTCCAAGGTATTATTTGCCCCAATTGAACCTGAAGAAACCTTAAGTGAACGATGCCCCATTCCCTTAAAAGGGGTGGGTGGGTGGGGGAGTTGTATAGGTTGCTGTTTGCTCACTTGAGCTGCAAATGCTTATTCTCATTGGGAGGTGGTCATAAGTCATTATTGGTCTTATACAGAGAAAAAATTAGGGGAAATGCAAGAATGCCTCTCTTTGCCTTTATCTTGCATACATAGGCAAGGAGATGGGAGCTGAAAGGAAAGTAAGGGGGATTTAGGAACATAGAGGGAGCATAGAACAAAAGCTAGATAATTGAGCCTACTCTTTATTTCAAGGCCTTAATTGTCACTTATAATGAAGGTTATGTCTAAGTCATTGCTATAGAATTTAGTACACTGATACAAAACATGAGCATGTCAAATACTTGGCAGATTTTAACACAATAATATATATCCTAAGTCTAACAGATAGATATGACTCTGTATGTGGTAAATTAGGCCTTCAAAAGCCTCAGAGACACACAGAATATGGCATTAAAGTTGTTCTTACAATTCTAAATTTCTTCGACAACAAGACAACAAGACAACAAGACAAAGCCCAGCCAACCTCAAAGAAGATGATGACCATCAAAAAACCTCCTTATAGAGATGGCTTCAAAGGTGGCAAACCAGCCACTGGGCAAAATGTCCTTGTTCCTGCCACAAACAGAATATGCCTAAAAATGGGCAACTTAGATGCAGGCAGAGTCGACGGCCACACTCTGCCAAGTGAGGGTAAGCAAGTCCTCAATAGTTCCTGCCCTGTGAACAAATCTGGCAGAGATATTAAGCCAGAAAGCTGAAGATGAGGCTTCAACGTTATAAAGTGTATTGGGTGACTGGTCAGGCAGTAAACTGTCTTAAGTCACTTTGTACAGTTTGGAAGCTGCTAACCCACACTGTTGGTTCACTCAGGAGTTTAAGTTTTATTCCTTCTCAAGTCTCTGAGGGGCATTGAAGACAAGATCGTGTAGTTTTACAACTAAGCTTAGTTGGTTAGGGGACAAGATCATTTTAGATCAAGATAAAGAAGTTAAGCTATTAGAGTTGGGATGGGATAGATATTGAATCTCATTCGGAAATTTAGACCCAACAAGACAGGAAACACTTACTTCAGATGGGATGAATGCAGGTGGCCAGTTCACTATGAATGTAACATGTATGGAACTCAGTATTCTCATGATTGTCATGGGTCTCCCTGCTGTATGTAGTTTGTTTATACATGTGTAATAAAATAAGAGTATTAAAAAACACATCTCTTTAAGAACCCCTAATTAATATATCCCTGCTGCTCCCAATCAGCAGGTTCTCACTTTCCTCAGCTGAGAATGTGGAAGACACCTTCCAGTTCACGTACCTCTGTGGCTTTCCTAGCAGCCCAGCTGATCCCGTTTCTGCTGAGGAACTCTTTTGCAGCCCACGCCACAGGAATACCAGGAGACTAAGAAAAAGAGGAGAAAAGTCAGTCTCCCTAAAGACCTGAGTCCAGACCACTCTTTTTTCAAAATAGAGGTGACTTGCCCAGTTGGCAGGAAAGCATCCTATCAATGCAGGAATTTGGGCTATTTGGCTTCTTGGGGAATTGACGCTGAGCTATTGCTCAGGTCCACCATTGGTTTAAGCCTGTGTAAGATGGTTTGTTGTTCATTTTCTTTAGCTAGGAAAGCTCAAAGCTACTGTGAGTCTAAATAGATCCCCCAACCCCCCCAACTCTACTTCCAGCACTCAGACCCTGATGCCTTCCCAATATTAGAGAAAGATTGTTTGGAGGAGGATAGCATTCCCAAGTAGGCTAGAGCAGAGCTTTGTTATAGCTAGGAGAGAACTGAAGGTATTTCCTTCCCAGTTGAGAGAATTAGTTTTACACAGAAAGCATTAGTCTGACTGAAAGCAAGTCAGGAAGGCACAGGAAGGGTGGAGACAGGGCCTCAGAAGAGAAAACCTAAGAAAGAATGTGCTACTCAGAGACAACCCCAGGTGGACGGACACCATTATCCAGAAAAGAGACAGAGACAATACTTAAAACCCTGTCTCCCCCACTCTGCCCCCCCATCTTAAATATCATCCCGGAAGATAACTGAAGTTAGTGTTCTAGCTGCAAGACTTCTTCGCCCCTCCCCAGTTCTCTTTTCCAGGGATCCCATGTTGTAGGGAGTTTCCCACCACCTCCCTTTCCACCCTCTTTTCCTTTTTTACATGACAACCCCCAGCAAAAGTTGACAACCTACCAAGTTTTGGGAAGAGAGTCAAAGCAGGAAGGGTTTTACAGCCAGTGGAGACTTGTGTCCACCCCTGCTCCCAAAGCATTCTGGGCAAGCAGCCTGGTTGGAATCTCTCTCTCTCTCTCTCTCTCTCTCTCTCTCTCTCTCTCTCTCTCTCTCTCTCTCTCTCTCTCTCTCTCTCTCTCTCTCCTTCCCTCTCTCTCCTTCCCTCTCTCTCCTTCCCTCTCTCTCTCTCTCTCCCTCCTTCTCCCTCTCCTCTCTTTTCCCCTCTCCCTCCCCCTCTCCTTCCCTCTGTCTCTCTCTCCTCGCACCCCACTCCCCCTCTTCCCTCTGTTCTCTCCTCTCCCTCCTCTCTCTCCTCTGTCTGTGTCTCTGTCTATCTCTCCCTTCCCCCTATACTGGGAAGTCACCAATAGCAGTAAAGGAAGCTGAAAGTTTTACAGCCAGGCTGGAGGGCTGGCTCCCTCACTCCTCCAACCACACAAACATGTGCTTCGCATGTGTAGCCATTCCTATCCCTTAGCTGAAAGACAAGCCAGCCTGTACTCTTTTCTTTCACCTTCTGTGCTGTTAGATATCACCTGGTGTGCCAATAAGCCCAGTTTTTCAGGGTTTTTTTTTTCCTTCATTTCTCTCAGGCCTTGGGAAAGGGCTCCAGATTATGGAATTTAGGCAGCTCCAGGAGTTGTGTGGTCTAAGAAAAACGTGTACTTTTCTAAGAGCCTGCTCCTGTTAACTTGCTCTGATGAGCCCAGAATTTCCTGTTTGTTCTTTGTAGGTGCAGCTTGTCTGGCCTCAAGCAAACATTGTTTCATGGAAAGGGTGTGGAATTAAAGACAATCGCCTGCTACTTCATGTCAGCACACCTCTTCCCCACCTTCTCAATGGAATGGTCCAGAGATGCAGGAGTGCATCATCCGTTAGTGCTCTCACCTGGACCAGTTTGGAACTTAGGCTCCCATAGGTTCCAAGGCCCTGAGTACATGATAGGGTGTATGATAGCCTTTTCCAGGAGTGTCAGAATTGTGAGGGCAGGCTACAGTGCTGAAGGACTTTGACAGTAAAGGGTGACACTCTGTGGACCATGATTGGTGGCAGATAAACTTGACTAAATCCTCCTTCCCTAGGATCAGTTGCTCCAAGAACAACAAAAAAATTTATCCTTAGGCACCCGGTGCTTCTGCTTTTCCGGGTAGTAAAGTGGCAGCTGGGTCTGTGGGTACCACTTCCTGCTGCATCGAACCAAGAGTGCTGTTTTGTAGCATGTGGGTTTTAAAAAAATCTGTTTTATTTGGGTTTTTATACCTCTTCCTCCCTTCCAACCCTTATCCATCCTTATACCTCCCAACTCCCCAACA